>NW_027556098.1:382514623-382632123 GCF_003287225.1 Phascolarctos cinereus | reverse complement strand
TGTTCTAAGGGCCCTCCCAGCTCTGGCAGTCTGTGTTCTAAGGGCCCTCCCAGCTCTAAAAAGGGTCTGACTTGGGTAGGAGCAAACTCAGGTGTATGGAATACCTTCAAGAGCACTACCTTTGGAATCAGATGAAAAGGGTCTGTGGGCTGGCTCCACTCCATCATTTCTTAGCTGCAAGACTTTAAACAGATTGCTTCCCTTCTCTGTCAGTCCACAAGTATTCATTAAGTGATTACTATGCACCAGGCTCTGGGCTAAGATTTGGGGATACAAAAGAGATCAAAAACACAGAGCTCGCATTCTAATGAGGATGAGGCAGCACACAAATCATTGCGCACACACCTAAGATTCAGAGTGTAGTTTTCTCCTCTATAATGTGGGCATAACAGCACTTACACAACTTCCTTGCCAGTAGTGGGGGGGAAGTCTTCCTGATAAAGAAGACAGAATGATTGATTGATAGTAAAAGCAGAGTAATGAAGGGCTGGTGTCATAGAATATAGAGTGCTGGGCCTGGAGGTAGAAAGACCTGAGTTGAAATCCAGCCTCCGATATTTAGGAAATATATGACACCAAGCAAGGCACTTTACTTCTGCCTGCCTCAGTTTCCTCATCTGTAAAATGGAGACAATAACAGCAGCCCCCAGGGTTTTCATGAGGAACAAGTGAGATAATAATTATAAAGCACTTAGCACAATGCTTGGCACACAGTAAGCTCTATATAAATGTTAGCTGTTGTTAGAAAATATTTGTCAAGCACTTTGTATAACCAAGTCCTCTATAAATGCTAGCTATTATTATTTAAAAACAAGTTCTCAGGCTGACAACTTCTGGTATAGATCATAGGATGTCCCAGCTGGAAAGATCATGTAATTCAGTCCAGTTATTTACTCCATCTGCAAAAATCCATGGACAAAACATTTCAAGAGTCTATCACTCCTTCCCTCGCTCTCTGTTCATTTTGAGCCTCTTTGCCCATCTCTTTGGAGGGCCTGCTGATGTGGGCACCATTCAACTACCCAGACCTGGAGCCATCTTGGAACCCAGAGCTTGGCTGCCAGTTCAACATTCCAGAAAGTGGAGTCAGAAAAGGGCCTGAGGAAGGAGATTTGTTAGCTTGAATTTTGACCAGAATCCTCCTTGAACCAGGCTATCACCCTTTCCATAAGCAGAGGAGACAAAGGCAGGAGGACCTCAGGTCAAATGCACCATCTGTCTCCTTGACTGAGACCCTGATGCTCAGCCACCCCTCGCAGCTTTCTCCAGAATCCAGGGTGAGGATGCAAGCCTCCTTCACCCATCTGCAGCCTTCCACACCAGCCTCCTCTCCCTCCACCCTCCGTCCCATGCTAGGGCTCTGTCTCCAAGGAAGCGTGATTGGCCCAACAAAGAATCCCCCCAGGAGACAGGAGAGGGGAGGTGCTGCTTGTAGTCCAGTCACTCACTGGCTTTACCTGCTGGATCCTGTAACATTGTCTGTCAGCCTCCCCTGGCTCTAGTCTTTGGCTGGAAAACACAAATACAATGAAGTGGAAAGAAAGAGAGTCAGGAGGCCTGGGTTCTGTGCCCAGCTTAGCCATTTACTTGCCTCTCTGTGGCCTTCTTCCCACCGGCTGCCTTGGCGTTGGGACCAGAAACCACGTCCCAGAGGACATGAAGCCTCAGCCCAGGGGCCCTACTGGGGCAGCTCCTGCCGTGGTTCTCTCGACTCCCAGCCTGGTCCTCACCAGCTGCCTGGCTGATGCTTGTGGGGCCATCTAGTTCTTCACCTGTAAAGTGACCCTGTCATTGATCCAGGGAAGGATGTGTCCATCTATTCTGACTCATGGTCCAAACCCCATCCTGGCCACCATTCTGTTGTGTCCTCTCTCCCCTCCTTAAACTGTAAGCTTTCTTCAGGGCATGACTGTCTCACATACATGTCCATGTATCCTCAGCCCTTGATATGGTGCTTGGCACATGACAAATACTTCATAAATGCTTCATTAATTCATTCATTTGACTTTAGGCAATTCATTTCTCTCTGGATGGCGTTTCCTCCCCTATAAAATGAGGAGATGGGCTACATGGACTCTAAAATGGTTCCAAGTCTAACATTCTCTATTCCAAGGATCCTCCCAGCTCTGACATCCTGTGTTCTAAGGGTCATCCCAGCTCTGACATCCTGTGTCCTAAGGGCCCTCCCAGCTCTGACATTCTAGGTTCTAAAGCCCCTCCTAGCTCTAACATTCTCTGTCCTAAGGGCCCTCCCAGCTCTGACATTCTAGGTTCTAAAGCCCCTCCTAGCTCTAACATTCTCTGTTCTAAGGGCCCTTCCAGCTCTGACATTCTGCTCATGTTATGGAAATCTGCTTGAGTGATCATGAGTATGACCAGGTGGGCACACTGTGTGTGAGCGCTTAGGTGGGTGTGGCATACGTGGGGGGCAGCGGCTGGGGCTCCAGCTCAGCCTGGCTCCCTCAAAGCAGGGCTCAGGCCAGAAGAGCTCCTCAGCCCTTCTTGGATAAGATGCTGGGATTCTCCTTCGGGTGTGGGTGGGACTGCATGGCCCCAGGGGATTTGGGGCCTCCTTTCACCAGTGAGGAAACTGAGTGAGACTCACCAAGGGTGAGCAGCTCAGTCAAGGTCACCTAGGTGGTAAATGAAGAGGCTGTTTGGTGCAATGAAAAGGGAGCAGAACCCGAAGACTTTCCATACGGGCCCCCAACCTGGCCCAATTGCTCACTACCTACCCGGCTGACCTTGAGCAAGTCCCTTCATAGTCATGGGCCTGCATTTTCTCTTGTGAGAAATGAGAGTGGGTTTGAAGACCCCCTCCCCCTCGGGGTCCCTTCCAGCTTGGAATCTTTGAACCTCCGACACAGAATAGGCAAGATTCGAACTCAGGTCCTCTGACTCCAGACTGCCTCCATACCATAACAACCTCTTAGTTCATTTTTGCGCGTGTGCGCGCACACACAAACACACACACACATTTATACCACTCATGTACACACATACACTACATACATATACCGCATACACATACCACATACCACATACCACACATATGTGCACATATATACACAATAAAATACACACAAATACTATCACACTGCCACATTCACCATACACACAGACCCCACATACCTTACACATATATACACGTACTTCACACACATACACTATACACACATATACCCCACATATATATCCTACACACAACACCCACACACATATACCACACAATCACATTTACCACACATATACATAGACCATATATACACACGTCCCACACATATACACACATACACCACACACATGCACCATACACACACATATAAACACATATACCCCATACATATACCGTATACACCACCCATATATTCACACACATATACAGAATACACCACACACATATACCACAAACTCACATTCACCAGACACGCAGGCCACACACCACCCATATATATACATACCACATACACATATACACATATACTCTACATATGTATGTACATATACACACATACATATACACACATATTACCACACATACCACACACATATTCAGCACACACACAGACCACGCACCACACATATACATGCTTGCCACATATACTCCACACACATATACATATATATCATGCATATACACACATGTACATACACACATATTGCCACACATATACTATTCGCATGTTCACCACATGTAACACACAAGTATCTCCCACACTACTACCACCATCTGAGCTATGCTTTGTACACAGTTGGCACTCAGTAGATGTTTCTTCAAGTTAAAGTTAGTGCAACTCAAGACAGTCCTCTGGTCATGGGGCTGATTTCATTCAACCAAATTTCATTCCCCAGGATAATGCCTCTCCTTTCTCCATCTCTTTTAAAGATTTGCAAAGACCTCTCCTCACCACACTCTCCCCAAATGTGTAGGGAGAGCCAAAAGTGCAGTATGATTGGGTGTGGTGGGGGTATGGGGACACACGAGATTTGGAGTCAGAGGACCTGGGTTCAAGTCCTGACTCTGCTCCTTATAGATGTTTGACCCTGGGCCAATCATTTGCTTTCTGAGTTGGCTGAATCAAGTGGACTCTGAGGTACTTCTCAGCTCTTAGCCCGTGAGTCCCTTTACAGATGAGTAAGCTGAGGCTCAGAGAACTCAGGTGACTTACTCAAGGTCACACAGCTAAGGCAATGGCAGAATTAGAATACAGATCCTCTGCTGCTAAGTCCTGGGATTTTTCCAGTTAAGCCTCTACCTCCTGAGTCAAGCCTCCCCTGCAGCCTCCATGCCAGGTACTGTTTTCTTCTAGTGGGAGTCAGGTGGGGCTCCTGCAAAAGGGGGAGGATGCCCCCTCCCCAGAGGCTGCACACCTGTATCACCAAACTGAGACAGCCTGACCAGTTTGCACAATGCATGCTAAAAATGCTCGTGTGTGCACAAGATGGGCCCAAAATATTCTGAAAATATCCCCAAATTGGCCGGTTTTATTGCTATTTAAAACACGTTCATGTCACACTCCATATATTTCATATATCAGGCAATGGCACCCATTCTAGAACTTAAACACACTTAATATATTGTCACATAAAGCCCTGCTGCAGCGAGCATCTGACGCATTCCCCACTTCCCACCAGGCCTGCCTGGCAGGGTCCTGGATGGAGGCAGGCCGATCAGAAAGCTCGCTCTAGGCCCAGAAGCTACATATAAGATTGCTTATGGGCAGAGCCTCTGCTGAACCAATCAGAATGTTAGCGGGCGCTGAGGGTTTGGAATATGGAGAGAGCATTGGGAGGAAGGGGACAGCAGCATGAGCCAGAGGAGGCTCCAGAGGTCTCAGTGGCCCTCTGTCAACTTTCTCTCAAAGGATCACAGAGTTAGACCCAGAAAGAACCTGTAGAAGTCATAGAGTCCAACCCCCTCCTTTTTACAAGTGAAGAAACTGAGGCTCATTAGAGGTCAAGCAATGGCAACCATAATAAGAATGCGTATAGCTAGAGCTATGTCTATCCCTTTCCCTCGCCTGCCCTCTTCCCATTTGTCCCCTTTCCATTGATAGAGTAGAAAGAACCTCTGATTGGGAATTCAGAGTGCTAGCTACTCCTCTCTGTGGGACCTTGAGCAAGTCATTTCAAGCCTCCCTCAGTTTACCTGTCTGAGAAATGGATGGGTTAGACTAAACATTCCTTAACATCCCTTCTAGTTAATCTGCTCTGTTTCCCTTCCATTGTCAACCTTCTAATATTCTAGCATTCAGTGTTCTGACCTCCAATGAGTTTGTACGCACCCTGCCCATTACCCAGCACCCACTCTGGAGAGGTGCCCAACACCAATGAGAGCCGACCCCTCCCACTGGGGGAGGCACCATAGCACGCACAGGATGCTCCAGACCCCATGACCCTGACCCTCTAGATGGGGGGAGGGGGGTTGCGGAACCTGCCCATGGGCAAAAATCCCACTAGTCTGGGTCTGGCCATGGGAAAGGATCTAGGAAACAGACCCAAGTAGGGCAGGCCCCTCAGAAAACCAGCCAGTGACACATCTAGACAGCAGACTAGGCTAATGAAAGGCACTCTTAAAACAGCCCCAGGGGCAGCTAGGTGGCGTAGTGGATAGAGCACCAGCCCTGGAGTCAGAAGGAACCTGAGTTCAAATTCAGTCTCAGACACATAACACTTACTAGCTGTGTGACCCTGGGCAAGTCACTTAACCCCATTGCCTAGCAAAATCAAAAAAACAAAAAAGAAAAACAACCCCAAATGACAACGCTATTGGATTTGGCCTCAATAGAACCTGGGTTCAGAGTCTAGAGCTGCCCTTTCATCAATGCGCAGCCTCAGAGAAGCGACTGTCCCTCCCTGAACTGCACTGTATTTGGCCTCCTAGCTCAGGTTATAGCAAAGACCCAGGTGTACGCACATACACACACACACACACAGGTAATACAGACAGAGATTCAGCCGCACAGGGCCAGGGTCACTCACTTAAGCAGAAGAGACGTGTATGCTGGCAAAAATCTGGGTGGGAGTCCATGCCCAGAGAGGGGTCTGAGCAGGAAAGTTTTATACCTTAAAGAGGGGCTTGGTTGAAAACAGGCAACTGATGCCCAACATGGGAGGGGGCATTCCTAATCAGACCCAGGTGTGCTAGGGAATGGGGGTGGGGGTGTCAGTTATTGATGCAAGACTCATGTGGAGTGGGGGAGGGTCCTCATTTGGACCAGAAATAGGGTGTAGCAGAGACCCCAGAAATGGGTGTTGCCACACCAGAAGCAGTGTCCTATCAGGAGTCAAGATGTTTACATGTTTGACACATGGTCAGAATGAACCAGGACAGTGAAAAAAACAGGCTGCCATTATTTGTATGTTTATGGTCATTAGGACCAGTTCACCTAAGTCACTCTATACTGGAGTCCTGTCATTTATAACTACAATATCAAACTGTATATTTATACACATATATATAGGAGGGAGGAGGATGGGGTACATGTATGTATATATGGGTATATATAAAGTATACGTATATATAATTTGTAACTAGAACATCAAACTATATATATGCATATACATACATATATATTTCCATGTATATAGAATAAGATATGGAAAGATGTAGATATAAATATAGATATACACATATTTAAAATCACAATTATCACAAATTGCCATTTCCTCATAAATGGCAAAGTTTTGTTAATGAGGGAATTTATTTCCCTTGAAAATGTGTATTTGTTTCAAGGATTTTGTTTTTCTTTTTCTAATGGGGATGGTGGGAGGTGGGAAGGAGAGAAAATAGGTTTTTATTGGCTGAAAAAAATAAGTTTAAAAATTGAATGACAGGGTTAGATTGTACAATTGTTAAGGTCCCTTTCATAATATAATTCAACTTCACAAGCATCTGTGAAGTACCTACTGTTTGCAGGGGCAGCAACGTAATGCAGTGATTAGAGCACCAGGCTTGGAGTTAGGAAGACCTGAATTCAAATGTGACCTCAGACCCTTACTATCTGGGTGGCCCTGGGCAAGTCACTTCACCCTGTTTGCCTCAGTTTCCTCATCTGTCAAATGAGCTGGCGAAGGAAATGGCAAACTACTCCAGTACCTTTGCCAAGAAAACCCCAAATGGGGTCACAAATACTAGGATGCAACTGAAATGAGTGAACAACGACAGACCACTGTTTGCAGGGTAATGTGATGAAGTGAATAGGGGACTGGCCTTAGCACTGGGGGTACCTGGTGTCAAGCCCTGCCTCTGACCCATGCTGGCTGTGTTAGCTTCTCAGATTCCCCCAGGCAACTCCCAAGCACTGTAAGATAGGCTGCATCAATGAAAAGAATTTCCACACTGAGAGTTTCATACTCAGATGAAGTCACAAATCTAGACACCCCCTTCCTTCCCATCCATCCCACCCCTAAAAAAAAACCAACAGAGAGCTGGGCACTGGGCATCCAAAAATGAAAAAGAAATAGTCAAGGGACCCTTGTCCTGCTGGAAAGAAGACAACATATACATACCCATATCTAGGCTCTAAAGAAGAGAATTTATGAGGGCAAAAGAGAGAAGCTGATAGATACGTGTTTGACATGTGTACAGCTTTAAAGAACTGAAGAAATAAGTTTAGCTGGAAGAGATCAGGGAAGATTCCACAGAGCGGAGCTTGAAAGAAGGGAAAAATTCCTAAAGGTGGACAGGAGGAGGGAGGGTGCTCCAGGCACCAGGACCTGGTCTGCAAATGCGCAGAGGTGAGAGATAGCATTCTGAGGTCAGGTAACAGTATCCATCCCACAGTAACAAAGGGCATAAATGGAGAAATATGAAATCCATTTGGAAAAGAAGCTTGGAACCAGATATTAAAGGGCCTTCAATGACAAAGTGAGGAGTTCCTGTTTTGTTCTAATGCCACTAATGGGTTTTGAATCATTGTGACATGGCCAGGCCTGAACCTTAAGAAGATTTTGTCTTTCAGTTGCGTGGAGGATTGATTGAAAAGGAAGAGAGACTGGTGACAGGGAGACAGGCTAGGATTGTTACTACAATAGTCCTGGACAGGTGATTATGCGTCTAAAGTAAGATGGTGGCCACGTTAGCAGAGATAAGGGAAGATATGTAAGAGCTATGGTGGAGGTAGAAATCACCAAATATGGCAATGGATTGAATGTGAGGGATGAGGGAGACAAGTAAACTCAAAAGAACTCTAGCACGTTATACCTGAGTGCCTGGGAGGAAGGCGTCACAGTCAATAGAAACAGGTTAAGGGAGAGGAAAAGAACTATGGGATGTGATGAGCTGGTGGCTGGGTTGGATATCCACACAGAAACATCCATCAGGCATTTGGAGATGAGAGACTAGAACTCAAGGGTGAGACGGTAGCTGCGCATACATATTTGGGAGACATATAAACAGATAATCACTGGACCCGTGGGAATAAATGAGATCACCAAGCAAGAGAATATAGGGGGAAGACAATTGAGGCAGAACCTTGAGGAAGCATCCAGGATATGGGGGAAGGAAATGAATGAAGAACAGAGCTGTCAGATAGGAAAGATAAGAATCAGGAGAGAGTGATGTCCTGGTACCTAAGAGAGAAGAAAGTGTCCAAGGGAGTGGGATGGTTAACAGTGTTCAAAAATACAAAAAAAAAAAAGGTCAGAGATGTAAGAAGTCACCTACCCAACTTCTTTGCAACGGTGGGGGCCTATGGGTATGGAAAACTGAATATAATGTCAGACTTTTTCAGTGTTTTGGTCAGCTTTGCCAAACTGTTTTATTGTTCTTTTTTATTCTTTGTTAGTAAGGCTGACAGAGGAGCAGGAAAGGATGGATGTATTGGGAAATATGAGTGTTGTAAAAAACAAAAGACATCAATCAAAATTTGTTTTAAAAAAGAAAAAAAGGTCATCAGATTTAGCAAGTAAGACATCATTGGTGACCTTTGAGAAATCAGTTCCTTTCGAGTAGTGAAGTCAGAATCCAAATTAGAAGACCTTGAGGAGCAAGTGAATGATGACAAAATGAATTGTAGACAGTTTTTGTAGCATGCTAATGAAAGAGATGAGATATGTGAGAGTCAGCTTGAAGTTACAGCAGAAAGGAGGGAAGGGCTTTTTTTTTAAGTTTGGGGAAAACCTGAGCATATTTCTTGGGAAGGAATTATTGGTTGGGAGAATGAACAATGACGTTGTTCATTGACATTGACAGTGACAGGAGACATGAGGAATGAATGACCTACTGGTCAAGCTCCTTAAAGAGACAGGAGGAAAGTAGAAAAATTAGCTGTGGCAAGGAGAAGGGCTACCTCATTCTGAGACCGGAGCAAAGGAGAGGATGGGGAAAGACACAGAGAGGTTTTGAGCTACAGAAATGAGGGAGTTAACTTCAGGGGATAATCTTGATCACATTGAAGCAGGAGATAAGGCAGTAGATAGAGTGTAAGGGTTTGTGTGGTGGTGTTGGAAGCATGAAGAAATAGGAGAAAGGGGCAGCTAGGTGGCACAGTGAATAGAGCACCTACCCTGGAGTCAGAAGGACCTGAGTTCAAATCTGGCCTCAGACACTTATTAGCTGTGTGACTCTGGGTAAGTCACTTAACCTCAATTGCCTCAAAAAAGAAAAAAAAAAGGAAAAGAAAAAAAGAAATAGGAGAAGGTCTGGGGGTGCCCCTGGGGGCAATGTGAAAGGGGGGTCATCAGAAGTACATGGAAGGATCAGCCTAGTTGAGATTAGATAACATGTATTTACAACATAGTCTGCTCAGGTCCACAACTTTCTTCGGCAATATTCAGGAACGGAAAAGGCAGATGACGGGAGTGGCCAGGGATTGATCAGCAGACCATGAGTAGCAGGTGGTCACAAGGACAAGGTATTCAAGAGTGGAGGACAGTGTCTTATTAAGAGGGCCATAGCAAGCAAGTTTTCGAGCTGACCCAAAATGTCACCTTTGACTCATTTGAGCTTGCTGAGGGGGTGGGAGTGGGAAGGAAAAAGCCTGGAGATCCCAGAACATTGCTAGAAGAGTAGCAGGGTCATGTAGCAGAGACCCTGGGCCACTGCTGGGAAGGCCACATTAAGTGGAAGGGCAGGGCAGTGGAAAGAACCTTGAGATATTGCTGGGAAGATTGCTGTTGAGGAGAAGAGAAAGTCTGAGAAGGCAAGGAGCTTACCTGGGGTGAGGTTTGTTGATTCATCTGTTAGCTTCCTGTTGTAACTACTTCTTCTAACTAGATCCTAAGCTCTCTTTCTTCTTCTATAGGAATACAAGGGCTTTTAGTGGCACCTAAATCTTACTCCCTGAGCAAAGTCCCATAGTCATACCTTAGTCACATGAAATGAGATTAAGTGACTTGCCCAGGGTCACACAACTGGTAAGTGTCTGAGGCTGGATTTGAACTCAGATCTTCCTAACTCCAGGTCCAGCGCTGAATTCATTGCACCACCTAGCTGCCTGGGTTCCCTCACATTAACTAATATATTTTATTAATATAGGGCACCCTTGAATATAGGCTGTCACCCTTTCCCTCTTTTCCACCTTTTCCTTAGGGAATACTATCCGAATCAAAAGTACCTACCAATACAACACTGTTGGTTAAGGGGTGAGGATTGACTGCCCTATGCCTCCACTTACCATCCTTATGACTCGCCATACTAAAACTCCCTTCCCCTACCACTCCCTTCCATAGACTGTATCCCCCTATTGGATTAGAAGTTCCTTGAAGGCAAGGATAATTCCTGGCACACAGTAGATGCCTAATAAATTATTTTTGTTCATTCATAAGTATTCACTGGAAAACAATATTAATACTCTAACCATTACTCATTCTCAATGTAGGGGGAAGCTCTGGTAGAGATCCACACCAATAGAATACCTAAGCTTTATCATGATTCACCAAGAGATCAAAGCATTCACACCAGTCAGTCTTCTTATAGTCTTACTATCCCACTCCCAACTGCCTCATTCAGCCTGAACAGGCAGCTTTATTTATCAAGAGCTGGAGAGGACCTTAGAGCTAAAACCAGCATGGAGATAATTTATTACAACCCTCTCCTTGGACAGTGGGGAAATGGAGGCCCAGAGAAGACAGGAAGTTTCTGGTGAAAGATCCCATAGGCAGTAAGCGGCCAGGTTGGTAAGAGCCAGAGTTCTAATCCGGGTCCTCTCTGGTGCCCAGGCCACAGCTCATTTCCCTCTATGGTGATCCAGAGCTGCCAGTTGGGGGTTGCTAATTACAAAGCACCCCAGCTGGTGGAGGAGGAGAGAGGCAGGTAATGGAGAGGCAGGTGGGGGGATGGATGAAAGGGGAGGGTGAGAGTGTGCCGACAACATTTCAACATCACCGCTCCAGCTGTTCATGCCCCCTTTGGCTCCGCTGCCAAAGTCACCCATTCCTGTAGGGGCAGGAGGGTTGAGGGGGAGGGAGAATTGATGGAAGGAATCACATGGATGGGAAAATTGAGGGTCCTTGGGATCACTCCTGTCCCTGGGAGAGCAGGGAAGATAGAAGGGCTGCAGATTTTATGGGAGCTCATAAAGAGCCCCCGAACACCTACCAGCTGAATGTGAGCACCAGGCTCCGGTAGCTTCCATTAAGATGAGAAAGGGCCGTGTGGAGTGAGGTAGGAGGAGGCCTGAGGCACAGGCAAAGAGAAGGAACAGCTGTCCTACAAAGCACCCTCTGCACCATCTTGGCTCATGGCTCATGGGCACAGCCATTTGTACTACTCCGATCGCTCCAATGGGTATCTGGTTTGGGGCTGGGGCTCTCTGCTAGGAAAGGGTAAGGATGTTCTGGGGGAGGATTTTGTTTTCTTAACTTGGCTGCTTCAACAGCTCAGTTCAATATTTAATTTTAACATAAATTCTTGAGTAGGAGCTCTCCTTCCTGTGTTGTGATTCTCAATGAAGTCTGACTCTTCCTGCTGACTCAGGCCTCCTCCTGAGTGCGCTGCTGAAGAATTAGGGAGCCCAATGTCCCCCTACCCCCATACTTCTGCAGTGATGCCATGTCAGGGCCTATGAAATGTATCGAATGGGTCCTCCAATATCCACATTGAAATGAGGTCTATGCAGTCTGAGAAGCCCAAGGAGGAGGAGGAGGAGGAGAAGGAGGAGGAGGAAGAGACCCTAATGGGGTAAACTAAAATCAACTGACAATGAAAAGGAACAGCTAGGTGACTCAGTGGATAGAGCACCAGGCTGAGTTTGAATCTGACCTCAGACACTAACTGTGTGACCCTGGGCAAGTCACTTCACCCTGATTACAATATAGATATAGATATAGATATAGATAGATATAGATATAGATATAGATATAGATATAGATATAGATATAGATATAGATATAGATATAGATATAGATATAGATATAGATATAGATATTGCATATATATGTATATATATCAATCTATCTATCTATATCTATATCTGTATCTATATCTATATCCTTTCACCCTTAGACCTCCATTTCTCCATCTGTAAAATGAGAAGGTTGAGTCAGATGAATTCTGAAGCACCTTCCAGCTTTAGAACTCCTTCCATGACTAAATAATGGGTGTGAGTCCTTCCTCAGGCACTTGCTAACTGTGATCCTCCATCAGAGTCTCAGTTTCTTTATCTGTAAAAGGGACATAATAAAACTCTCACTACCATCAATCATTGAGCAAGCACTTATTCAGCCTGGGCCGGGCCCTGTCCTTTGGGGGTAGAAAGAGGAAAATAAAAGAGTCATTGCCCTCAAGTTCCTACCTCTAAAGATTGTGGTGGAGAAAGTGCTTTGCCAACATTCAAGGGCCACATAAAAATGAGTTTTCATCATCATTATCATCCTCCTGTGAGTAGCCATCAACTGCTGGGTATCCCTTGGGATGTTACATGTGCCACAGAGACCCCTCTAGGCCTCAGTGGGACCAGATGCCCTCTGAGCGACTTGCTAGGATTATGAAGTAGGTGAGCTGAGGACCCACACTTGTTGCTCGGGTCAGGTTCTGCCCAGACATGCTATCCTGGGACCAAGACACTTACCTGGGGGCAAGGGCTTTGGATGGAGACTCCCTCCTGGTGTGGTGAGCTCACTGGAAAAAGAATCAGGAGAGTGGCTATGTCACCTGCTCTGTGGCATGTCTTAGCTATGGAATGTGTCCCTCCAACTACGCAGAGGCTGAGATTCCCCATCTATGAAATAATTGGATCAGACTGGTTAATTTCTAAGGTTCCTCCCACCCAGTTCTAACATTCACTATTCTAAGCCCCTTCCAGCTCTGACATCCTGTGTTCTAAGGCCCCTCCCAGCTCTGCCATCCTGCGTTCTAAGGGCCTTCCCAGCTCTGACACCCTGTCTTCTGAGGGCCCTCCCAGCTCTGACATCCTGTGTTCTGAGGGCCCTACCAGCTCTGCCATTCTGTGTTCTAAGGGCCCTCCCAGCTCTGCCATCCTGTGTTCTGAGGGCCCTCCCAGCTCTGACACTGTGTTCTGAGGGCCCTCCCAGCTCTGACATCCTGTATTCGAGGGCCCTCCCAGCTCTGACATCCTGTGTTCTAAGGGCCTTCCCAGCTCTGACATCCTGTGTTCTAGGACTCTGTCATTTCCTGTTCTAAAGTGTCATCTAGCCCTGACATTCTAGGTTCTAAGGCTCCTTGCAGTTCTTCAGAGATGTGCTGATAAATGTTGAACAACCAGCTCCGCAGAAGAAAAATAAATGCACCCTCAATAGACTTTTACATCTTTTACATTTAATCGGCATTGCTAAAATTGTCTCCATCACTTTCCTAAGCCTAGACAATCAACAAAACAGTAAATGAAGCCCTGTTTTGTAGCATTTGGCAATGTCCAAGGGGTAATGCTCATTCTGAGAATTAACTAAGCAGTTTTCCAGTTCAAGCTGCCTCCAGTAGACTACTGGTGATATTCTCTGTCCTAAATTACCTTCTTCCTCTAACATTCCAGGTTCTCACATACTTGGCAATTTTGCCATTCTATTTTCTAAAGATCTTTCCAATTCAAACATTCTACATTCAAAGACCCCTTGCAGCTGTGGCATTCTATGCTCCTAAGCTCCCTTCCAGCTCTAACAATCTATATTCTAATGTTTTATATTCAAAGATTCTTTTCAACTCGATTAATAATTATTATTATGAATCTATAATCATCAATTATTAATAATGTATAAACACTTATTAATAATAATAAAAAGAGGAAAATGAATTTGTCCCATGATCATTTCTTCCTGAACCCCATCAAAAAGATGATGATGATGATAATTGATATATATATAGCGCACTACGGTTTGCAAAGTACTTTGTATTTTCTCATTTGATCCCTAAAATGATCCGTTGTAGTAGATCATGTTATTATTTCTATTTTATAAGTGGGAAAATTGAGGCTCAAAGAGGCTGACACTGACAATTCTATGTTCTCTGATTTCTTCTTGGGTTCTAGGTGACCCAATGCGGTCCCTGTACTCTAAGTGCATAAAGTCTAGTAAATGACACCAAGACTACGTAAGAGCCTACAGCTAGTATGATTTTCAGCAATGAGTACACAGGTGGCAAAGGACAAAGATGGTAGCAGCCCTCATCGCTAGCTGGGTGAAATGAGAGCAGGCTTTCCAAGGGAGCTCGGTTTCAATCAAAGAGTTGATGGAGCAGAAGGGACATAGATGGATATGGATGAAGGAGAGGCCATTAAGTTATGGGATAAGAAATGCGCAGGGAGGGGACATTTAGGTGGCACAGTGGATAGAGCACCAGCCCTGAAGTCAGGAGGACCTGAGTTCAAATACAGCCTCAGGCACTCGACACTTACTAACTGTATGACCCTGGGCAAGTCACTTAACCCCATTGCCTTGGGGGGGGGGGAACACAGAAAAGAAATAGGCAGTGAGGAAAAGTAAAGAAAGGTTAAAAAAGGGAACATTTCTATTCATGGACACTTTTATGAACAGATTGGGCAGGAGGTTTGCAAATGGGTCTAATGAATAGAGCAGAATTGTAAAGGGAACAGTCAATAAACCAGGCATGCCAAGAGGAAAGAATGGATTTTTGCAAGTAGTGTAATTTGCAACTAGTTGTCAATCCTACCACCCACCCCTGAAAATGTGCATGTTCTCTCTCCTCCCCCCAAGAAAAACCTCATTGATTGAAGCAACTTGATTAATGAGATCAGGGATGCCGATGGCCCCAAGCTCTTCGGCAGAAAGAGGTGCTTGGGGGACTGACGAGAATATCCGCTCCACAGAGAAACCCGGGAAAGGACTTTTCCAAGGCTACCAACCCAGCTGTAGATAAAATATCTCATACGTACAACCATGGGGACTCGACATTTCCTGACAGTTCTGGCCGCAAGTGTAGGGGGCTCCCAAAGAGGCAAAGGGAGCGGAGGCCAAAATAGCACGTCCTGCAGAGGTCATTTGTGTTTAGTTGCAACACTCAGGGCAGAATATTTTTTCCCTAGCCGAAATCTCTTCACAGGGACATTAAAACAAGTTTGTCTACCCTGAGTACACACTGGCTAGTGATGAAGCAAGCTTTCACCAACCAGCAAGAGAACTGGAATACTCCATTAGCATCTCAGTTTTCTCACCTGAAAAATGAGGGAAGTGGATTAAATTATTTCTGAGATACTTTGCACCTCCATTATTCTGTATTCTAAGACCCTTCCTATCACTAATAACTCGGTTCTAAAGACCCTCTCAGCTCTGAAATTCTCTATTCTAAGGTCCTTTCCAGCTCTGATATTCTGTGTTCTAAGGCCCTCTCAGCTCTGACATTCTCTGTTCTAAGGCCCTCCCTACTTAGAGATTTAGTGTTCTAAGGGCCCTCCCAGCTCTGACATTCTGTGCTCTAAGGTAACGCCCCCCAACTCTACCGTTCTGTATTCTATGGGCCCTCCCAGCTCTCACATTCTGTATTCTAAGGGCCCTCAAAGCTCTGTAACCCTCAGAAGATGAGGATATGTGACAAGAAGTTAACAGAAGTTAAGGGATGTAATTCTCTGGGGCGTTCGCAGCCTCTTTAGCTGGGGCCCGATTCCAGATCACATCTGCTTGGAGCCGTCTAGCTGAGAGACAGTGGGCAAATGCTAAAGCGACAGTGAGTCGTCTGAGATGCATTGAGTCCCAGATTTAAGTTCGGTGGAAAGGGAGGAGGGGGCCGAGCCGTGCAGAATGGTATTAGCTGCAGGGATTGTATCACAGTCTATACAATTGCAAACACTTATTGTCTGACGGGCTTGATTAACCATACATATTGCTAACACCTGCTCGGAAATCTAACGAGGGACAGGAACAGCTCCTGATCAGGGTCCGTGTGGGTGGCGTGCGTGACTGGGTTACTGATCTCCCAAACGTGGATTTACGTATGTAGGTGCATGGGCGTGGTCATATAGATGTACAGTGAAATGAAGGAACATGTGTTGCAGCCTCAAAGACTTTTAGAGCTGAAAAGGACGTCAGAACGTCGGGAGAGGGAAGAGAAATTGGAGCGTGATAATAGCCGAGCTGTATCTAGTGCTTCTCAGACACTACCTCATTTGCATTTCAGAAGAGCCCAGTGAGAGGGGTGCCATGGGTATTACTGTCCCCCATTTAACAGATGAGGAAACTGAGGCTCAAAGAAGCAGCTAGGTGACACCATAGCGCACCTGGAGGCAGGAAGCTGTTGTTCAGTCCCGACAGACTCTTCATGCCCCATTTACGGTTTTCTTGGCAAAGATGCTGGAGTGGTTTGCCATTTCCTTCTCCAGCTCATTTTACTGATGAGGAAACTGAGGCAAACAGGGTGAAATGACTTGCCCAGGGTCACACAGCTAGTGAATATCTGATCCTGGATTTTCAGGAAGATGAGTCTCCCTGATTCCCAACCCAGTGAACTATCCACTGTGCCACAGAGTCAGGAAGACCTGAGTTCAAACGTGACCTTCCAGGGGTGAGGAATGTGAGGCCTCAAGGCCACGTGTGGCCCTCTAGGTCTTCAAGTGTGGCCCTTTGACTGAATCCAAACTTCACAGAACAAATCCCTTTAATAAAAGGATTTGTTCTGTAAAACTTGGATTCAGTTAAAAGGCCACATCCAAGGACCTAGAAGGCCACACACGGCCTCAAGGTTGCAGGTTCCCCACCTCTGCCTTAGACCCTTCCTGTGTGATCCTGAGCAAGTCACTTATCCCCTGTTCACCTCAGTGGGGACAAAAATGACACCAACCTCTCCGGGTTGTCACTGGCATCAGATGAGATAACATTTGGAATGCGCTTTGCAAATATGAAAGCCCCAGACAAATGCTATTATTATTTGACCCCCATAGGGACTACTTTTTTCAGCCACTCTCGATGACCATGCTCTGCTAAATTATAAGTGGGTGGGGATTATGTCAATGAAGAGAGTAAACACACTGATGAGAATAAACTGATACAGCCTTCCCATGTAAGTATTTGTGAGTGAGATGCTCCCACCAGCCCTCCTAGCAGTACTGATGTGAAGGTTGTAAGGGCTCCCCCAGTGAATAAAGGCTTGAGTTCTGTACCTGGGCTTTGCCGTGTCTGCTTTGATGTCTCAGAAGCCCTGTTTCACTAGATCCTGATGTCCTGTTCCCTGCCACCTTCGTCACCGCCATATTTCGCTTGTGACCTGCTGTCAATGTTGCTGGCAGACAAATACTCTCGTTGCAGGCCTGGACCCATGACTTCATTGGGTTTGGGGAATCCACATGTGAAGAGATGAGTTAACCTGGACTCTGAATAGCAGGGTCTGTGTCTAGTCCCAGTCTCTAATTAAGTAGGAATTCAACTCCTAAGGGAGAACCAATGGCTCTCCAGTGGTGGGGGAATCTGAAGCCTCCTGGAATTGCTGAGACTCACTCTGAGCCTGCATCTGTCTTCCAGCTATCGCCTCCTCTTCCCGCTGTTCTCAGCCCACTGACACCAGATTGGCACCTTCTCTGAAAGTTAAAGTCTTAGGGAGTTTCCTTAGAGCCCTGAGAGGTTAAATAACGTACCCAGGGCCACACAGTCAGTAT
The DNA here is from genome assembly GCF_003287225.1 of Phascolarctos cinereus. Lineage (NCBI taxonomy): Eukaryota > Metazoa > Chordata > Mammalia > Diprotodontia > Phascolarctidae > Phascolarctos > Phascolarctos cinereus. The sequence goes on along the minus strand of NW_027556098.1, from coordinate 382,614,124 downwards.
GTGTCAGCCGTGGAACTTAAACCCAGATCCTTCTGGCTCTGTGGTCTGTTCTTTATCCACGATCTCTATTCATGGCAGCCTGCAAACTTGTTAGAATCGTGTGTAGACTAAAAGTAGAAAAACCTGGAGTGAAGGCTTAGAAGGGCGCCTGCGTTATGCAAACTCATCTTCTGGCAAGATCAAATCAACCCTGAGACTCCCACTTTCTCTGCACCACCTTGCTCCTGGGATTCCCTCCCTTCCTCAGATTGGAGAGAGTGGAGAGTGGACACCAGAAAGCCCCTCCCAGATCCTCCATTTTTTAGGCAATTGGGGTTAAGTGACTTGCCCAGGGTCACACAGCTAGTAAGTGTCAAGTGTTTGGTCTGAGGCTGGATTTGAAATCAGGTCCTCCTGAATTCAGGGCTGGTGCTCTATCCACTGTGCCACCTAGCTGCCCCCCAGCTCCTCCATTTAAGAAGGGTGACCAGGGCAGACACCTCATCATTTCCCACCTGGCTGCAGGACTTCATCATGCCCCCACCCACCCAGGACCTCTTCCTTCCCCTTCCTCCTTCCCTCCCCTTTTCATCTTCTTTTTATGTACTGCCTTCCCTCATTAGATTATAAGCAACTTGAGGGAAGGGATTGTCCTTCACCTTTCTTTATGTCCCCATTCCTTAGCACAGTGCTTGGCACACAGTAGGCACTTAAATGCTTTATTCGTTCGTGTGCTCTCCCTCATTAGACTGTGAGCTCCTTGAGAGCAGGGACTTGTCTTTTGTCTTTCTTTGTTTCTTAGTCCTTAGCACAGTGCCTGGCACACAGTGGGCTCTTAATATTTATTAAGTGACTCTAAAATGCATGAACTTTGTTGTCTGAATTTCATCATATTTGCTTTGTTTTCTTAGAGGCTTTTTTTTTTGCCTTCATGCTACTTCTTGGCTATATTCCCTCCTGATAGACAAAATCACCAGGGAAAGGATCCGAAGATAAGTAAAGTGTGACTCATTACATAGAGTTATCTGTCCCTTCTCGGAATTCCTGTCACACCAAGAGACTGTAACATAGGACCTTCCCCTCAACTAGAGAAAGGTGTAAGCCAACCTAGAGCTCCCATGTGGGATTTTCTGTCTGCCCTAATAAGGCTAGTCATTGGCAACCTTTCACTGTTGGGCTGCCAAGACTCCAGTCCCTTTTATCCCAGTTTGGAAAGGCTATGAGTCTCATTTCTCTCCCTTTGGGGTTAAGGATATCCCAGAGAAGGAACAGGGATGAAAGCACTCCTTATCCTGATACCAGCAGCTTTTGGATGTGGCAAAGAAGGGACTATGCTACAGTCCCCTGGGCAGGTCATTTATTCTGTCTTCTCTTGGCCTCAGTTTCCTGATCTGTAAAATGAAGATAATAATGACTTTCCTCAAAGAGGTGTCACGGGGGTGAAATGATATAATATATAAAGCATTTTGTAAACCTTAAATTGTTATCAAATTGCTAGCTAGTTTCATCATCATCATCATCATCATCATCATCATCATCATCATTATCATCATCAATGTCATTGTCATCATCATCATCATCATCATTGGCCTGCAGTGGAATGGATACCTACCACCTGCTCAGTGGGTCTTTCTCTATATTACCAGGGTCTATGCCTAAATTCGGGCTTGAATTAAGTAGGATTTCAACAGGTGAAGGAGAACTCTCCATTGGCTGGGGAATCTAAGGCCTCCTGGCTCTGCCTCCCTCCCCACATTTGTCTCCCAGGTGTCACCTCCTATTTCCATTGTCGTCATCACATTGGCATGATCAACCAAGATGGCAAAGGGCCCGCAGGGTCATAGTTTAGAGCTAGAAGGGACTTCAAGCCACCGTGGCCCACCTGGCCCATCCTTCCCCTTGGTTTGTTTATAGTTGAGCAGAATATACAGGAGTTCTCAGTTACAGCCCGTATGAGGACCCACCTAATGAGCTGGGGCTGTTGAGTTTAGAGAAGACTGGAAAGGGCGTGGGAGGAGAAAGATGATAGGTCTTCTCAATTACTGGACAGCTATCCGTGAGGATAAAGGATTAACCTTGTTTTCCTTGGGCCCAACGGTAGAATCGGGAGAAATGGATAGATGTTGCAAAAATCTTTGTTGAAAATAAAGTCATAGTAACTATTGGAACACAGGATTCTCCACTTAATCAATGTTTGTTTAATATTGACTGTTTGATGACTCACTCAACAAATCATCTCACAGGCATCTACTTCCTTTATGGAGCTCTGTGCTTCCTTTTAAAAATAGAGTTGGATTAAACTGCTCCCTGCCTTAGTAGGGAGATGAGAAATAAAAGTGGATTTAAGGCAGGACAATACAGAGGGAAGAAGACCGACTTTGTTTGGAGTCTGAGGACCTGGTTCAGATCCTACCTGTGTCATTTACAACCTGTGACCTAGGGAAAGCTATTTAACCTCTCTCAGCTTCAGGTGTCTCCCCTGCAAAACAAGGGGGCTGCTGAGGTCCTAGCCCTAAATATTGTTCAGCTGTTTCAGTTTTGTCTGACTCTCTGTGACCCCTTTTGGAATTTTCATGGCAGAGATACTGCAGTAGTTTGCCATTTCCTTCTCCAGCTCATTTTACAGATGAGGAAACTGAGGCAAACAAGGTTAACTGACTTGCTAAGAAGTGTCTGAGACAGGATTTGCACTCAGGCCTTCCTGACTCCAGACCTGGTGCTCCATCCACTGTGTCACCTAGCTGCTCTGCTCTAAATCTACAATCCTCCTATTGGCACAAGTTTCCAGAGGGTAGCTGCATGGACTTAGGGGAATTGTAGCCCAAAGGGACAATGTGGGTTCCTCTTGCATGGAGGGAAAGGATTATAAACTGTGGATGATGACAGGGATTTCCCGCCTCGCCTCCAAATGAGGAGAAACCATAATGTCCTTTGGGCTCCAATTCCCCTAAGTCTCTGCAGCCACTCTCTGCAGCCTGGCTACACTACGATCCCGTAGATGACTACGGACCTCCTCAAGGTCCAGTCCTAAGATGCTAGAACATTTAACATCACACAGCAAGTTCACCAAGGAGGTACAAAGTAAAGTGTTACATGAGTACGTGGGCCTTGGGTGGGATGCTCCTTGCTGACTCTCCCAGAAGGCTTTCTGGAGGGGCTCTGGGTGGGAATTGGACAGGGGAGGCTGACTCAATGACCGTCCAGTGGTGAAATGGAAGCCCCTGAAATTGGTATACGCTGTCTCTAAACGTCTACCTGCATCTGCCTCCCTGCCAGCTCCTCCCACTTCCATTGCTGTCGTCGCTGCTGACACACCTGCCCCATTCAGCCGCTACCAGGCTCAGAACTTCACCCTGGTCTGCATCGTGTCAGGAGGGAAGCCGGCCCCTGTGGTGAGTAACCCAAGGGCCCCAGCACCCCACCTTCCTCTCCTTTGATCTGCTCAAGTATAGTCACCCCAGTCCCTGGACATTGCAAATGAAGGTTCAACTGGGAATGGGAACGCACCAGGAAGGACAACTGGCTGCCAGCCAGGCTGAAATCACCTCTTAAGAGTCTAAGTTGCTGAGTCTGAAGGACAGCTGTGCCTTTTCCCTACCTGTATGACCTTGGAAAAATCCCTTACCCTCTTTGACACTCAATTTCCCGATCAACAAAACAAAAGAGTAAGATGGGATCATTTCTAAAGTCCTTACCAATTCTTGAGCCTCTGGTTTTATGAGCCATCCACGATATCTTTTGGTCTTACCTGTCTGCACTGTCCTGACCCATCTTTCCCTCTAGCCCTCCCAGCTTCCTTCTCCTCCAGTCTCCCAAGGCTAAAAGAACATGGACTCCTTCCAGATCCTGAGGCTCAGAAAAAAATTTTTTTAAAAAGAAAAGAAAAGGGAAAGTAATTATAATCTAACTGATTTCTTTTAGGGTCACCCTAATATCCTTGAAGCCTTGACATTTTTTCCCAATACTCATTGTCATGGCTATTTGAAGGGACAATTTGAGTGTGGTTGGCAGAGTGGGTGGTTGAAAGGGGCTCATCTGGGGTGATTTGGGAGAAGGGGCAGGGTGGAAGAGGCAGGCAGGAAACAGGAAGCAATTTGACTTGAAACTTTCTCCCTGTGCTTCTTTTCCTCTTACTACAGAGGAAAAAAACAGTAAGGTATGATGGAAAGGGCCCTGGATTTGGAATCATAACCTGGATTCAAGGCCTCTCTCCGATATTTGCTTCCTAAGTGACTTTAGGTCATTTCCTCAGCCCTGAGTCTTCATCTGTAAAATCAGGAGGCTGGGTTAAATTGCTTCCAAGGTCCTTTCCAGGTCTCCAGCTATGAGTCTTTGACCAGCCTTTAAACTCCACAGCGTACCATTTGCTATCTTTGGAAGCTTGGGCAAGTCACACCCCCTTTGGGTGCCAGTCTCTTCTATGTAATGAGAAGAGGTAGACTCTAAGGTCTTGTCCGCTCTTCATCCTCTGGCGATTCCCCAAGTACCTGGCCTGTGGGCTTTGCCGCAGAAACCACAAGGGCTCCTTGATTTAAAAATCTGTATCGACTCCCCCCGAAACCCATGTTCCCTCCCCAGATACAATGGGAAGAACAGGATAAAAAGCTCTGTGGGAGCTCCTAGACCCCAGAGAAGATTGGGGTAGAAAAGGAGCCCCTCCTCCCACTCCCCTCGCTCTATTCCTCCTGCTTCCCCCCCCCCAACATAAGCAGATGGTGACAAAGGGCTGGCAGAAGATGCCTGCTGTCCTCTGAGGGTATCCTGGTAGGTGCCCTCCAGGATGCTGCTGGCCCATGTCTGATGTCCTCCCTCCCTGCCTCATTCCCACTGCTGCTGCCAACGGTGCCTCAGGGCCCTTGAAACCTTTCAGCAGGTCAGGCCTCTAAGGTTTCACACAATCAAATATTCCCCCTTTTTAAAAAAATGCTTCTCAGCCCCCCATATTCTGCCAGCTCCTTGCATCTGCCTGGGATGTTGGAAGCTCAGAGGAATCCTTTGATATAAATTACAATCCGGCTTTTGAAGCACTTTTCAAAAAACCCAAAGCAGCCCTTTATGTGGAAGCGACATTCATTTTTGGAGGCTTTAAACCCTGACAGATTGGCTTCTCCTGTATTTGATTCCACCCGCCCCCCAGCAACACACACACACCCCTCCCCCTCTCTAATTCTGCGTTCTTTCATTCCCATTGTCTCCCTCTTCTCTCTTTCTTCCTCTCTTCCCTCTCCTGGGACCCAGCTTCCCTCAGAGATGCTTTCCACATGTACACCACCCCCTCCTCAGCTCCCATCGATTTATTTATTCGATTTATTAAAGAAACACCCATTTCCCATAGGCTTCTGAGCGCATGTACCAAAATATAAAACAACAGATTAAATTAAATTCCACAGCTCAAAACTTGAATCTCCCATTAGGAGAGAAAGCTAGAGGACAATTTTCTTTCTCCAGAGCTGCACACCTATCTCCCTCCCACACAAGCACACCTGTTCAGACTTTAGACACGCACGCACACGCACGCACACACACACACACACACACACACACACACACACACACACACAATTTTCTCCCATTTCTTCTCCCAATATCCTCCTAATTTCCTCTCCATATCTACCTTCTCAATGGCTCCCATCCGCCTGCTTCGAAACCAAGTCCCTTCCCAAGAAGCCGCCAAGGTGTTCAAGTAAGGGTCACCTCCCATGCAGGGTACTTTGGCTATATCCAGAGTCTAAGGCTAACACTATGGGGCAAAGCCTCCTTTGGAAGAATGCATGATCTGTGCCTCCAGAAAGCACCCTTGTCTGTTAATCCCTGCCTCTGGGAAACACCTAGTCTAATAGGGAAGACACAGTTAGTCCCTAGTCCCAGGAAGCCAACTTCCAACTTGATGAGGGAGAGTTATAAGGATCATGGGAGTCATAAGAGAGGCTACATTTAGAACTGGAAAGGGCCTCACAAGCTAGCTAGTCTAACCTCCTTTTATAGATGAAGAACCTGAAGACCCATGGAAGGTCACACAAGAAGTAAGCTTCTGAGGTGAGATTTAAACCCAGGTCCTATAACTCTTGAGTTCCTGCCCTCAGGTAGCTTCTATTCTGATGGGGAAGCTGCAGTTCCTGCCCTCAGGGAGCCAGCTCCCCAGCTCCAGGAAAGAAAGAGTCCTTGCCTTCAAAAAGCTCCAGGCCTAATAAGCAAGACATAGCCCCAGACCTCAGGGAGGGGGCCCCCAACTTAATGGAAATGTCGCAGACCCTGGACTCAAGTTGCTATTAGAGAGACATGGCGTCACCCCTTAGACAGCTCCCAGCCTAAAGGAGGAAGCAAGAGAAATACCCAACCCAAAGAGACATTTAAACATGATTCACCTGTAGCTATAATTGTACACCTCCCATTAAACAGCCTCCGTATAAGAAAAGCAGATTTTATGCAACAGACGAATTGGAAGACAGTTCCTCCCATCAGAAACAGACTCACCCTGGGAGTCCTTTAATCAGTCACACTCTCCCCCACCCCCCCCTCCCCCCCCCGGTGCATTCGAGATAGGATTTGATATGCAAAAACACGAGTTCCAGTGCACTTTTTCTAGAACATATTTACAGGATAAAACTCTAGCTTCCTCCTGGTTTTCTGGGGCCAAGCCTGAGAAACAATAGCATGAATAACCCAAAATAGCAATGGCCTGGTGATTTGTTTGGAGCAGAGAAAACAGATGATACTCGAGGTTACTGATTATGGTGGAGAAGGTAGTTTAGGATGGTACCTTTGCTACAGAGAAGCCAGACAATAAATGCCCCAAGAGTGGAAAATTAAGAGTTGAAGATACATATGGACACATGCGAGTGGTAGGAGTCTGCGGGGAGGGAATAGGATAGACAAAGGCATTCTAGGAAGGCTTCCTGTAGGGAGTGAGTCTTGAGCAGCATCATTCAGAGCCAACCACTAGAGGTAAACAAGAGTTCACCCCTTATCTGATCATTTTTTCCCTCCCATTTCAGGTTTACTTTAAGCGAGACGGAGAGCCCATAGAAGCGGTGTCCCTGTCGGAACCCGCAGTGGGGACATCCGCCCTCCAGGATGGCCGGGCATTTCGTAGCCTGCTGCACCGTGACCTGGATGACACTAAGATGCAGAAATCCCTCTCCCTGCTGGATGCCGAGGGCAGGGGTGGGCATCCCTACACCGAGGGGCCCTTCCGGGGCCTGACCCCAGACCCAAGCCTTGTCCTCCAACCTACAACTGAGAACATCCCAGAGACTGTGGTGAGCCGGGAGTTCCCCCGCTGGGTCCACAGTGCAGAGCCTGTCTATTTCCTGCGTCATAGCCGCGCCCCAGGCAGCGATGGCACTGTGGAGGTGCGTGCCCTGCTCACCTGGACCCTCAACCCTCAGGTGGACAATGAGGCCCTCTTCAGCTGTGAGGTCAAGCACCCGGCTCTCTCCATGCCCATGCAGGCTGAGGTCACACTTGGTAAGGCCATGTCAGGGAACAGGTCTCTCAGACCTTTCCAATTTGAGACACGGTGCAGGGGGCATAGAGTGGAGTAAGGGTCAGATTACCAGGTAGGGTCATGAACATGGTGGATAAGATCTGGAGGCAAGAAAATGTAGAAATATGGAAGTGAGATCAGGATCACTGGAGTCTAGAGCCAGGCCTGCTGAGCCAGGCTGGGAACGCTCAAGGCATCTCTACTGAGCCTGGGGCAGATCCTTATTTTCTAAAGCAAAGCAAAGAACACTGGAGGTGACCCAAGGGTTTCTTCCTGGACAAGCACTAGAGCACTCAGTCTCTCAGAGAGGAGAGTGAAGGTAGGGAAGATCAGAGGAGGGGGACCTGAACTCGCTGTAAGAACTTGGACAAGTCCTTCCTGAGCTCTCAGCCTCTCTTTCCTCATGTGGAAAGTGAGTGGATTGTACTACAGTACCTCCAAATCCTCCTTCTAGCTCTGACAGGCTGTATTCTAAGTTCTTTTTTTCCCAGCTCTGACATCCTGTGTTCTAGGGGTCCTCCCAGCTCTGACATCCTGTGTTCTAAGGGCCCTTCCAGCTCTGACATCCTGTGTTCTAAGGGCCCTCCCAGCTCTGACATTCTGTGTTCTAAGATATCTTCTGACTCTGACACTGCATGTTCTAAGGTCCTTCCCAGCTCTGATGCTTTATGACTCTTTTTGGTTTTCAGGAAGAATCTGGGAGTAGAGCAGAAATATCCTAAGGTAGGGGATAAATCCTCAAAAAGGTCAAGTTCTAGTCCTGACACTGGGCATCTTGCCTCGACTAGAAGGAAACAGCATCTACCCCTTTTCCTGTGACCCTTCACACACACACACACACACACACACACACACACACACACACACACACACACACACACACACACACACACACACCCCTGACCCCACACCTGCTCTTAGTTAGCTGTGGCCTGAGGAAGATTCTAATTAATGGAATTCAATTCAGCAATTCAAATCAACAAGCCTTTATTGAGGCTTTGACCAAAGCCTTGTGACCGGCAGCAAATGCGAGGGAAGGAGAATGAGTAATTGGAGGCAGAGATTTGAAGATGAGTAGGACATGGTCACTGCCTTTGTAAGTCTGCAAAGTAATCTGTTTATAGATACATCTGTGTATAAGTATGCATGCATATATGTGTGCGTGTGGGCATGAATGAACATATGTATATGTGCATATGTAATATACATTGCACACGTGTAACATTTGATCCTCACAACAACTGTGGGACACAGGTGTTTTTATTATCCCCATTTTATAGGAGAGAAAACTGAGTTAGGCTTGCCCAGGGTGCCCTAACTAATAAGTATCCGAGGCCATATTTGAACTCAGGTCTTCCTGAGTCTAGGTCCAGTGCTTTACCTACTTTGAAATCTAGCTGCCTCAATACAAGACCATAGGACAAGTACTAACATGATTCTTTGGGGCATGCTCAGAAGAAGGAGATAGAGCCGCCAGTTGGGAGCAAGGAGGGCTTTGGGAGGAGGCAGCATTTGAAAGGAGCCTTGATAAATTCATTTACTCTAAAATGTTAATCACCTCATCAGAATAAGAGATCACATTTCTATAGAGCATTAAGACTTAGGAAGCAGCTGCTCACAGATTGTTGTAGGAAAGAGAGCACTGGACTTTGAGGCAGGGAAACTGGGTTCAGACCCAAAAAGATACCAGTTAGGTGACTTTGGGCAAGTCACTTTCCTTTTTCTGGACCTCAGTTTCCTCATCTGTAAAATGAATGGGTGTCACTAGATGATCTCAAAGACAAGATCTGAAATTAGAGGATCTTCATTTAAATGATAGCTCTGCCTTTGTGACTTGGACAAGTGTCTTAATATCTCTAAGCCTCGCTTTCCTTATCTTCATGACTGCTGAGGTAACTTCCAACTCCAACCCTCTGGTCCTGTGACCCTATGGTCACTAAGGTCGCTTCCATCCATGAATCCTCAATAACCAGTCATGTAGAGAGTGAAAGTATAATTCTTCCCATTTTACAGATGAAGAAACTGACGCCAACAGTGGCGCACTGCCTTGAAGATAATCCATACAGTGTTGCCATTGCAATAAGGAAGACAATTCTTTGGTTCTCTAATGGTAATATTTTAGGCAACATAATGGGTGAGTTTAAGGATTTAGGGGTGGGTGAACACCCTGAATCATACCCTAGAGACAGATATGGTCACGTAAAGCCAACCTCGTCCTGCAAGACAGTGGTTTCCTCCTCAGCTTTGGCTAGAGTTTCACCCCCAACAGAACCTCCCCCTTCCAGATGCCAGCCTTTCAGAGTCTGAGTGTGATTCTTAGCAGATTGGCTGACGATACCAAGAGGAACAGCAAACACATAGGATGACAGGGGCAAGATCTGGGCAAGCCCAGAGCATTGGACTGAAATGAATTTAATTTTAATAGAGAGAAATGCGAAATCTTCTACTTGGACCAAGAGAATGATGTTGCAAAAAAAAAAAAAAACCAAGATGGTGGAGGCAATGGTTAGACAGTTCTTTCTCAGGAAAAAGATCTGGGAGCCTGAATGGATTACAATCTCAATAGGAATCAGTCAAAAAAGGCTAATGTGATCTTGGGCCATATTAAGAAGAAAGACAGAGTTTCCAGGAATAAGGAAGCGATAATGTTGCGATCATGGTCAGACCATAGTGTTCCATTCTAGGCATCATCATTGAGGAAGGACATTGATAAGAGGGAGAATGCCCACAGGAGGGCTATCAGGAGGGTAAAGGGCCTTGAGACCATGCCATATGTGGATGGGTTGAAGGAACTGGGGATGTTTAGCCTAGGGCAGAGAGGGGTGGAGGGGAGCAGGGAGGGGACATGATATCTGAAGGGCTACCATGTGGAAGAGGACCTAAGACATGTCTGGTGTGGCCCCAGGGAACAGAACCAGGGTCAAAGCCTGGAAAATAGAGGCAAAGAGGGCAATTTGGACTGGCTGTCAAGAAAAGCCTTCTAACAATCAGTGCTGTCTCAAAGTGGAATGGATTGCCTGGAGAGGTGCTAGTTATAATGGGATTCCTTTCAAGTATGGGTTTACCTACATAGCTGCTGAGGTCCTTTCCAACTCTGAAACTCCATGATTCTGTAATTCAGTAATATGTGTGGTAATTACTATACTGTAAATTGGAAAAGTAAGGGTAACATTTTTGTTTTGTCTTGTTTTTCAAAAAAAGCTTCCATTCTTCTAGGAAAATGCTACCCCCAGCCCCACCCCAAGGAGGGAGATGAACACCAGCTAAGGGTCTCACCACAGAATGCAGCACTTCAGAGGTCTAAATGTACTTAGCTAAGGAGGCCCAATCTAACCCAAGCAACATCATAGCTCTAGAGGTCAGAGGATGCTCAGGAGTCATCTGGTCCATCATCTTCATTTTATAGATGACTAAGCTGAGACCCAGAGAGAAAAGACTTGCACAAGGTCACAGAAGTAATAAGGGGAAGAACTAGGATTTGAACCCAGATCCTCTGACTCCATACACCATGCTGCTTCCTATTCGGGCTTCATTAGGTCCTGTGCATATGGTGTCCCTGCAGTGTCCTAGCCATTACCCCTCGAGTCATGTCCTCTCATCCTAGAATCATTAGAGCTAGAAGGAACCTTAAGACCCAGAATTCCAGGACTAGGAAGTATCTGGAAGGTCGTTTAGTCAAGAGGCTCTCACAGATAACTTGTTCTTTCTAATATTTTGGCAACTCTATTTCATATAATTGGCTTCCTTTTAATCCCACATATTTTTGTTTGTGCATTTAAAATCATTATTCTGAGAAGGGGCTCATAGGCTTCACCAGACTGCAAGGAGATTCAGGATACAAAAAAGGGTTAAGAACCCCAGACTCAGGCTAGTATTCTCATTTTACAGGAGAAGAACCTTAGGCTGAAAAAGCAGAAACCACCTACCAAACACACTTAGGCAGGTCATAAATAATAGAGCCTTGAGTCATACCTAGCTCTCCCAACTTTAAATCCAGTGGTCCTTCCTCGATAGCACCACAATCATAGCCTGTTCCATTGGCTAGTCCCACTTACCTCTCTGGCTTCTTCCATTCCTCTGATTCTTTCTCTTTTCTTTTATGTTTCCAATTACTCGAACAGAAAGCCAGCCAGCCACCACTTCTGCCTAATGAAGCATTTCCTCAGCTCTGGGTCCAAGAATAAAGGAAAGCCAATTCCCTTTTTTGTGAGACATTTGCTGTCTGTAGGATCAGTTCCTCTCCTATCTGCCTCCTCAAAAAAGACAGGAGAGAGATGGCAGACAGGTACTTCAGAGGGATTTGTGGTGAGTGGAGCCTCGAGATGTCTCCTCCTAGCAGCTCTGAACCTCAGGCTCTGAACCACTGACTTTTGCCAATGCTTAGCCTATGACCTTCCATTGGACCTTTGTGTGAGTAGCTGCCAATCCTGGATCTTATTCTAGACTCCCAGGCTAACAACTACTGCCTTATATAAATATAATATATTAAACAAGCACTTCCTTGCTGCCCTTTTCCAGGGGCTTAGGAAAGAAAAGAGGGTAACCATAGGCAGGTTCCACACATGTGGGGATGTCACCCAGGAATATCAGGGAGAAAGAAGGAGATTGTTTGGGTTTGTGGGAAGAGCACTGGTTGAGGGTCATGGGGCACTGGAAAGGGATCTGACCTTAGAATTATGGGACCTGAATTCAAATTTCAGCTCAGCCATTTTCTAGCTGGGAAAATCACTTAAAGAGTTTCTTTATTTATAAAGTGGGGAAGTTGGATGACATGTACTTTCAAGTCCTTTCCAGCTCTCAATTTATACTCCTGTGATCTTAGAAGCAATAGCTGTGGTTTAGGGTCCCAGAAAAGACACTTCCCCTCATTGGACCTCAGTTTACTTATCTGTAAACAGGGAACATAATGCCTGACTCACTTCTTTACTATGGATATCAAGAGGCTCAAATGGCATAATATATGTATGAGGACTTTGCAAGGTATAAATGGTGGGTGGGTAGCAGAGATACAGTAAATTTCTGCTGCTTATTAATTCAGCCCATCATAGTTATTCCACCTGATTCAGCAAATACTTATTAAGTAAGCACCTGCTATGTGTAAGGCAGAGAGACTGCATGTTGTAGTGGATAAAGAGCTGACACAGAAATCCAGCAGACCTGGGTTAGAGTCTTGGCAGTGATATATACTGACTGTGTAACCATGGGCAAGTCACTTCTCAGGAGAGCAAGTACTGATTAGCATTCTTTAGTAGAGGGAATTTCTTCATCAACAAATCCTATACCAATGCATCACAGGTTCAGTCCATAGGTTAGGCACCATTTTGGGTGCTTAAGAAGCAGTCCTTGCCATCCAGGATTTTACATTCAACGGGAGAGGAAGGGGAGGCATAATTCCACATGTTGGAAGAAAGATGTGGAAGAAGAGAAATCTGACTGAAGGGATGGAGGAAAGCTTCTCAGAAGGCAGGAGACGTGAGCTGAGCTTTGAAGGAAGATCAGCATTTGGAGAGTGTCCTTGTAGGAGCGTTTACCCGCCTAGGCTAGGGTAATGAGATGCAGAGAGGGGACCAAATTAGCTCTGGAAGAGTCCAGTGGTGTGGTTTCTATGGAAAGGCAGGGCGATGTCACAGGGTTACAGAATCTCAGAGTTGGGAGAGATCTCAGAGGCCACCTAGCCCAGCCCCTACCCAACAAGTCATCACTCTTCAGCCTTCATTGTATTGTTGTTGTCCATTCTCTAAGAGGACCAATGACATCAGGAGGATGATGTCTCAACTTGCAAGGGAATTAGAAGACCTTTCCTGAAGGGGAACTCATTGCCTCCAGAGCAAAGCCCACTTCACATTAGACTATGTCAGGAAGTTTTTCGTTAAGGATCAACCTGAATTTGTCTCTTGGAGGCTTCCACCTTTTGCCCTTGGTTCTGCTCTCTGAGGCCAAGTGGAACAAGCCTAACCCCTCTTCCACTGGCCGTGCCTTCAAATATTTAAAGAAGTGATTATATCCCCTGCTTCCCACCTCATCCCCCTCCTCCTTTAAAAGTCTTCTCTAGGCCAACCATCCTTAGTTCCTTCCAATGATTCTCACATGACAGAAACTCAAGGCCCTTCATTATCGTGGTTGCCCTCCCAGGATGCTCCCCAACTTATCAAATGCCCTCCTACAAGGCCCTTCTGTAACTGAACACAATACTCCAACTATGATCTGACCAGGAAAGAGACAAAATTCTCACCTTCCCAATCATATACCCTATGCAGCTAGAGGCATCGAGGTGATACAGTGGCTAGAGTACTGGGCCTGGAGGCAGAAAGATCTAAGTTCAAATCAAGTAACTATGTGACCCTGGGCAAATCACTTACCTTTTGTCTGCCTCAGTTTCCTCAACTGTAATGTAGGGATAATAATAGCACCTACCTTCCAGGGTTGTTGTGGGGATCAAATGACATAGTATTTGTAAAGCACTTAGCATACAGTAGGTGCTTATTAAGTGCCCCTTTTTAATAGAACCTGAGCTGGCCTAAGCTTCCTTGGCTGCCACATATTGATCTTACAGGCCACTAAAACCCCAGGTCTTTTTTATACCAACTTCTCTGTAGCAGTATTCAGCCCATCCTGTACTCATAAAGTTGAATTTTTTAAACCCAAATACAAAGCTTTACCCTATTAAATTTCATCTTATTAGATTCAGCCCAACATTCTAGACTGTCAAGATCTTTCTGGATCCTGACAGTCATCCTGAACACTAACTGTCCCTCCCAGCTTTGTATCATCTGCAAATTTTAGGATTGTTTATAAACAGTGGGGAAGATGCTAGATTTTGGAGCCAGAGGACCTCAGTTCGAGTCTTGACTCTGATGCCTGTGACCTCCATGATCCTGATATTTCCTCATCTTTCAAATGAGACGTTAGATAATTATGGCTTCTAATCTCTTTCTAGCTCTACGATTCTATCATCCTTTGCCTTCATCCAAATTGCTGATAAAAAATAACCAAGCACAGATCCCTGGGGCATTCCCTACTTAACTTCTATCGAATCTAGCTTTTCAACCAGTTCAGAATGTAAACTGTACTAAAATCTAGCTCACATCTTTCCATCTTCTCCACAAGAACAGCATGGGAGACCTTGTCAAATGTTCTGCTACGATCTAGGCAAACCATGTCTACAATACTCTAATAACTGGGTCCAAAAAAAGTAAATGAGATCAGTGTGCACTTGTTCTTAATGAAACCTCGCTTGCTGTTTGTAACTGCTGCCTCCTTTTCTAGATATTCATTAACCATCCCTTTAATAATAGAAATTTGTCGAGAGTCAAAGTCAAAGTTGTTCTCCCTTTAAAAAAAAAATTAGAAGTACAATATTTGTACTTCTCTGATCTTTCAGTGCCTCTTTCTGTCTCCAAAGCCTTTCAAATACCCTTGACAGTGGCTCAGCAAACACATCTGTCAGTTCTTTCAATACCTGAGGATCTAGTTCATCTGGGCCAGGGGACCTGGCATCATCAAGGTCAGTCACTATCTTCTTACTTATTTGGGGCTTCAACTCAACTCCCTATTGACCATCCTCTCCAATTCAAAGATCATTCTTCTCAGCAGAAAAAGCTGAAACCAAATCAGAATTGAGCAGATCTGTCTTCTCTCTGATGTCTGTTCTCACCATCCCCTTCCAACCCCATCAGTACTCTTATTCCTTCTTTAATCCTCCTCTTTTCCCCACAGAGGAGAAAAATCTTTTTGTTATTGTTATTGCCATCCCCAGCCTTAGCTCATCCTAAGCTTTAGCACTCTTGATGCAGTTCTTAAAGGACCCTGGAACCTTTCGTATTAAACATGCAACCTGCTTTTTGCTTCTATCTTCTGTATGTCTTTTTTTTTTAATCTAAGCTGATTGATGTGTTCCCTACGCACCCACATTGTTTTTTTTTTTAGGTAACTCCACACTTTCCTCCTCATCTGAACTGTTTCTCTTTGTGTCTTCAAAACCTCACTCTTCAGTACATCCCATCCTTCCTGGGCTGACTTTACCCTTTAAAATTTTAAGCCACGGGATCCTGTCCATGCTTATTCTGAACTGTCAGAAATCTGCTCTCCTCAAATGTAGGATGCATATCATATTATAGCCAATTTCCTTTCACTCTACCACAAATTCTAAGATGAAGAAGTCACTTTCCTCCCCAAGATTTTCACCCAGCAAGTATCATCCTTATGGGTGATAATCAGGCATGTGATAGACTTTTCCATTGTTGGTTCCTCTACCTTCTGAAACATGGAATGGTCATCAAGGTGAATCGAGAAGTGTTTTGCTGCTCTGCTTGTAGCAAAGAGAGATAGCTTTCATGGGTGCCTGGATAACTGATGCCCTCCTTTCCAACTAGATCATGCTTCAGGGTCAGGGTTGTGAGCTGTCAACTGACCCCCTCACCCATCACCTCTTTTTCTCCAAGAGCTCTGCAGGATACCTTCTGTTCCTACATCCATTGACTTCCCCAAAAATACTCTCTACTATGCTTCTCCAGTCTGGTTTTGGATTACCTCATATAAGTATTTCCTCCTAATAGACAATGCTAGTCTACTACGCTTTGGACAGTCCTGCTCATTTAAGTTCCAACAGAAAGGTATGCCTTATTCTAACGTTCAGAACCATAGTCCATCCAAGAATCCCATACCACAAAATATCAATGGTACTCATGAATTCGGTTTTGCCTCCTTATGCACCCTAGTATCCCTAGCTGGTACACTTCTTTTTTTTTTCTTTTTTTGCTGGTACACTTCTGAATTGACATCTGAGGCCATGGATTTGTTAACTCCTTTAGTGGATTAGGTCTCTTAGGAGTTTGAGGGCATTTCCCCTTAGTCTTTCTTCCTACATTGTAATTTTTCTCTGGGATACCTAGTTTGTTAGATATAGGTAGGCAGTATCACCCTTCCACACACCACCTCCTTCCAGATCTTTTCAATTAAAAGCCCTTTTTCTCAGATTTGCAAGACTCCAGGCAAACACATTTTCACAAGCTCTTATTAGGCAGCCTCCATCCTTGGCCAAGAGCCTTTCATTGATGTATCTGAAGTTGTGAGCCACCAATTCAAATCCCATTCTCAGACACCATCATCTTAACTAGCTGCTCACTTCCAACATATTGTGGGCTTCTTGAGAGTGGGGGCCATCTTTTGCCTCTTTTTGTATCCTCAGTGCTTAGTCTGGTGCTTGAAACATAGTAGGTGCTTAATAAACATTGATCGATTGATTCCCAAATCTGCCTTTCTCTTCTAAATAATTTTCCTTCTATCAGGAGCAATGATGAAAACACCACCTTTGCCCCTAGGATATTCAGTTTCTTACCCAAGACTTCATAACCTTTAGCAATGCTTTCTAGATTTCTTCAAGCAGCATCACTGAATTTCTGGCAGGAGAGCATAGTTAGCCAATTTATAAGCCTTAGGTCCTGGTTACACATCCCTAGGAAAATGGCAGACCTCTCTAGTTATCACAGACATAAGGAGATGACTCACTCAGTCTCATTCAACAGAGAATCACCAACCATCACTACTCATTTCTTCTTCCTCTGAACCTGATGGATAGTCTCACCTCTGCTGGCACCAGTGGATTCATGTCCTCATTGCCTGGAGGTCAAGCAGCTGCTTCCTTATTTGAAGGACCTCATTGCTCTTCAGGAAATTCCTTATAGCTGTTTCTCATCTCCATGTATTCCATGGTTCCCTTTCTTCTCTTTGGGACCTGGACATCTCAGCTTGACTAGTGCAGTTTCTTGTAACTAGAATTTCTTCCCCTTCTGTATAAAGGTCCAGCTCAGTGGTCAGTTCCTCTTAAACTGTCTCCACTCATGATCCCTTTGGCATTTCTTAAACACGACCCCAGTGGGGTTGTGACCCACAGTTTAAGAAGTGCTGCAAAGCATCACTGAACCTCAGCGATACAAGGAATCTCAGCAGACCCATCACTATCAAGGAATCCCCTCCATCACTACTTAGTACTCATCTTACCTTCGCTCCAGTGGCAGGGAACCCCCATCTTCCCTAGGAAGCCTCATCTATGAAGTTCTACCTGTTTGCTTCAGATCCAACTGAAAGTGATCTGTCCTCCCTCAAAATTTCAACATCCCTTTGTGGGTACTTCTCAGGTACCTCTGGCCATTTTCTATCATTCATCATGGCTATATGTGTCCTTGCCATGCCCATTTCAGCAAGACAGGAGGGCAGAGCCAGAGATGGGGCAAACAACATATTGTGATAGAAAGATGATTGTCTTAGAGTCAGAAAATTTAATCAGAGAAGCATCATAGTAGATTTGTGGTTGGGAAGACCTGAGTTTGAATCCTGTCTCATACACACTAACTGTGACTCTGAACAAGTCACTTAATCTATCTGGGCCTTAGTTTCCTCATCTGCAAAGTGAGGGGGTTGGACTCAGTAACCTCCAAGACACTTTTCCAACTCTAAATCTATGATTCTATGACCTAGATCTGAATCTGGTCTGGCACTTACCAGCTATGTGACCTTGGGCAAGTCACTTAATCCTCAATTTCCTTATCTGCAAAATGGTGATATAATCCTTGGCCTCTCTATCTTACAGGTTGTGGAGAAAGAACTTTTCAAACCTTATAATCCCTGAGACATCTGAGCAGTTGTTATGATTCCCTGTCTCTGTTTTCCTCCCCCCTCTCACTCCAGCTTAGAGTTTATGCTAGTCATCCAGTAAATCCATCTCTCATTCCCAGTGGATGCAAGAATTTAAATTTGGCAGAATTCAAGCACGGGGTGAAATGGGCAACTTTTAGGATCATAGATTCAGAGGTAGAAGTGACCTTAGAGGCCACTGAGCCCAGCTCCCTTCCCCAAGGAGGACCATTTCTCTGCTGACTCAAGATTTACAAAGCACTTTCCTCACATTTGCAATGGGAAGCACACAGGACTGGGCTGGGATTCTTATCTCTATTTAACAGATGAAGAGACTGAGGCAAAGAAAAGCAACCAATCTAAGACCACACAGCTCAGAAACAGTAGACCAAGGTCTTCAGACTCTGTGGTCAAAGCTCTTCCCCCTAGACCACACTGTTAGGGAGACAGAGCCCAAGAGGGTGGGAACCTGAGATCCAGTTGACTCAGCCTTTTAAATGAGTACACATTCTACCTCGTAATAAAGCACTTTCACCTCTCTGTGCTCCTTCCCATTCTCATAACACGTGTTATAGGCAAGAAGGGGAAGAGATTGTTTTCTCCTTGGTCTAAATGAGGAAACTGAGGCCTGGAGCAGAGAAGTGACATGTCCAAGTTTGCCCGTTGAATTAAGGCCAGAGACAGGGCCAGGCCTTCAGATCTCCTAACTCAGCTTTGGGAGCTTTTTTGGTTCAAAACTTTTACCCACGCGGGATACCTCCAGTGTAGGAATTCCCTCCATCGAGTTGTGCACCAGGCACTTGACAGTAACATAGTCTAGAGAGTGGCTGAAAGGGCACCCAGAAGTTAAATAACTTGTCTCCAGTGACACAGCTACTTTATGTCCAAGGTGGGATTCGAACCCAGATCTTGCTCACCCAAGGTCCACCCTACATCTTCTGTGTCCTGCTGCCTCTCACTATAATCCAGTAGGAAGGAAAAGGAGTCAGAGGTTGAAGGCTCAAATCCTGTATGACTTGTTGTGTGGAAATGGGACAGAGAGGGGTCAGTGAGTGAGTGTGGGGAGCAATAGGGAGGGGACAAAGGTAGGGAGAATATTCCCTGAGGAGGGAAATGGTCTGCCTAGAGATAGGGACCTCAGGCCAGGGGTTTCCCCTCTCTTGGCCCCAGTTCTATCATCTGTAAAATGAGGGAGTAGGGAGAAATAAAATGGAGAACATGCTTGAATTACCTAGATCAAGGTTGTTGTGGGGAGAGACTTTAGAACATGGAATGTCAGAGCTGGGAGGGGACTTAGAACATGGAATGTCAGAGCTGGGATGGGACTTAGAACATGGAATGTCAGAGCTGAGAGGGGCCTTAGAACATGGAATGTCTGAGATGCGAGGGGGTTTAGAATAGAGAATATCAGAGCTGGGGAGGCTCTTAAAATATAGGATATCAGACCTTAGAACATGGAGTATCAGAGCTGGGAGGAGCCTCAAAACATGGAATATCTGAGATAGGAGGGGGTTTAGAATACAGAATATCAGAGCTTGGAGGGCCCTTAGAATACAGGATATTGAAACTGGAAGGAACCTTAGAACATGGAATGTCAGAGCTGGGAGGGCCTTTAGAACCCTGGATGTCAGAGCTGGGAGGCCCCTTAGAACACAGAATGTCAGAGCTGGGAGGGCCCTTAGAACACAGGATGTCAGAGCTGGGAGGGCCCTTAGGACAGAGAATGTCAGAGCTGGGAGGGCCCTTAGAACACAGGATGTCAGAGCTGGGAGGCCCCTTAGGACACAGGATGTCAGAGCTGGGAGGGTCCTTAGAACACAGGATGTCAGAACTGGGAGGGCCCTTAGAACACAGGATGTCAGAACTGGGAGGGCCCTTAGAACACAAGATGTCAGAACTGGGAGGGCCCTTAGAACACAAGATGTCAGAGCTGGGAGGGCCCTTAGAACATGGAATGTTAGCTCTACAAGAAACTTAGGGATGATCCAGTCCATCCCACACATGCAGGTGAGGAAGCTGAAGCTCAGAGAGGTAGAGGGGGAGGTGATGCAAGCAGTAAGGAGCAGAGCAGGGGCGGCAGGCAGGGACCTGACGCCCCACTCCCCATCCCTAGGTGCTCTCACTGCACCCTGTTGAGAGATCTCTTTTCCAGAGCTGTCAGAGCCTTGGGGGGGTGGGGGAGAAGGTGAGAATCGAGGGAAGGGAAGCTGCCAGGACTGAGGCTCCAAGAGCTGCTGATGGACTTGATGAGGCGGTGACGGCAGCTGGATCAGGCTGTGGAGGCGACATCTTGATGAGAAAGCTCAGGAGGGAGGGAGGGAGGGAGCCGGCTGAGCCATCTGCTGCTAAGGCGGCTGGCAGCAGCTGCTCGGAGCCCAGCCCAGAGACGGGAAGGGTCTGCAGGCCCCGGCTGCCCCCTGCTGGCCCCTCATCCCAGGGTGTCGGCCAGCCTGCAGGAGAGAGGGGGAGCAGCCCCAGGCTATGGGCAAGGATGCTTTGCCCCTCCAACTGGAAAGAGCAAAGGGGCTGCCGATCTCTTCCTTTTCTCCCTCCCCTGCACCCAGAACTTTGGTCAGAAGGTACATCCAGGCCTCCCCGAGCACCGAGGGCCAAGGGCCCAAATGACAATCCATGTGTATGTGTGTGTTGGTAAGGGCAGGGGGATTACCCCTGAGAAGCCGAGAATTTAAGAATAGCTCACACAGACAAGAGACTGTAACTGTCTGATAAATGTAGAAAGTGCTTTACATCACAACGAGCCAGTGAGGTATGGAAGGCTAGGATTATGTCCCCTGTTTCACAGCTGAGAAAACTGAGGCCCAGGAAAGGGAAGTCAGACTCTGCATTCGAACCCAGGACTCTCCTGCCTCAGATTCCAGCAAGCCTTCCTCAACATCATGACCCCTTTCATTTCACTAAAAGTAAATCCCTTGCATAGCACTCAGGAATCTGTGATGTCATTGATTTGGAAATTCCCTCCAAGATACAGATCACAGCCCATCTCTGCCTGCCCCTCCTAAGTGACTCTTGTCTGTGACCTCCTCTAAGTTCCCCATATGGGGACCACCCAATGTGCCAGGAGCCTTCCCCGGAATACCATAGAACCCTCTAGCTGTCTACCCAACCTCCCTCCCTCTCACTATGTCTCTAGCCCATCTCTTCCTATCACACTGATAATATTCTTTACTGGACCTCCTCAGAGTTCCTCATTGCTTAAAGCATAGCTATAATCTAGTCCAACCTCCTTGTTTTACAGATGAGGAAACTGAGGCCCAAGGAAGTTAAGTGACTTTCCCATGGTCACATAAAGAATAGGTGTCAGAGGGCAGCTAGGCAGTACAGTGGATACAGTACCGGCCCTAGAGTCAGGAGGACCTGAGTTCAAATCCGGCCTCAGACGCATAACACTAGATGTGTGACTCTGAGCAAGTCACTTAGCCCCAACTGCCTCACCCCCCCCAAAAAAAAATAGGTGTCAGAGACAGGATTTGAACCCAGAACTTTGACTTCAGAAACAGTGCTATTTCCACTGCAGCTTGCCCTTACCTGCCCTCTGTCTGATATTCTTTGTTAATTCTACAGAAATCACAGTACTTCCTAGAACACCACCACACAATTCTCATATAGTAATGATAATAAACAGCTCTTCTTGTAATCAAGAAGACCTGGGTCCAAGGTCTTCATGTGACACGTTCTAGCTGTGTGATTATGGGCAAGACACATAACCAATCAGTGTCCCCATCTACATCCATGAGTGGAGTTTACACACTGGGAATTTAGCACGGTGACTGGCACACAGGAGGTGCTTAAAAATATTAGTTGATAAACATAGTGGTTCCTCATCCTGAAGAAATCACAAATCCGGATACAGACAAACAATAATAATAACCCCCATCTCAAATACAAAATGATGTTCTAAGTAATAATATATTCAGTAATCACCATCATAAGGATAATGATAATAATGACATTTACATAGCACTTTCGTGTTGGCAAAGTGCCCTCCCCACCCTGCCTCCTTGGAGTCTTCATCACTCCACGAGGTAAGCACCACCCATATTGGGAACCTCATTTTAATAGATGAGGAAATAGGGGCTCATCGAGATTAGGTGACCTGCCCAAGGTAGTACAGCTAGTGAAGGTAGGAGGCAGAATTCAAACCCAGGTCTCTCCTCTTTCCAAGTGTAAGATCCTTTACACCAAAGATTTAGCGTTCGTAAAGCACCTTCCCCAGAGCGCCATCCCTTCCCCTCCTCCCCCACATGAAGTAAGGAGTCTGAGTTCACTGGCACAAGGATTATTGCCATTTTACAGATGAGGTGCCTCCCCACCCCAGACCTTTAAAAGATGGGCCTCTTTCTTGTTTCTCCAGCACTTAGCACAGTTCTTAGCACACAGTTGGTGCTTAATAAATGCTTGTCGACCTACTGAAAAATAAAATAGAAGACAAGCCTTTGTTTCCAGCAGAAACTTGGAAATATTAAAAGCATGGCACAATTTTGCAAAGCAGACCATGTTCTCCTCCTTGTATTCAGTTCTGGGCACAGTTCATTATCCATCCATCAGTTATCTCCATCCAAATTTGTTATTGTTGTTCAGTCACGTCCGACTCTTTGTAAGCCCATTTGGGGTTTTCTTGGCAGAAATATTGGAATGGTTTGCCATTTCCTTCTCCAGCTCATTTCACAAATGAGGAAACTGAGGCAAACAGGGTGAAGTGACTTGCCCAGGGACACACAGCTAGTAAGTGTCTGGGCTCATATTTGAACTCTTGAAGATGAATCTTCCTGACTCCAGGCCCAGCACTGTATGCACTACAGTGCCACCTAGCAGCCCAATCTCCATCCAAAATATATGCTGTAATCAATCCAACTGTTACCATAACTGGGGGCAATGGGCCTTCTCCATCTTCTTGGTTTTTCCCGTGTGGACAGGCTGAACTCTCTTGAATTATTATAGATCTTGTTTTGGAAGCTCTGCCATATTCCAGAGCCGATAGATTCAGCACACTCTACAAAGATGAGCGTGCAAGAAGGAGAAAGGCTGACTTCTCAGTTAATCAGCAAATGTTTATTAAGTGCTCACTCCATGCATGTGCCAGGGATTACGCTCAATGCTGGGGACAAAATAAAGGCCAAAATATTCTTTTTGCCCATAAGGAACTCACATTCTAATGAGGAGGACAACATGCAAATAACTAGTACATACTAGATATGGAGGGCAACTAGATAATGCAGTTGATAGAGTGCCAAGCCTGGAGTCAGGAAGACCTGAGTTCAAATCTGGCCTCACGCACTTACTAGCTGTGTGACCCTGGGCAAGTCACTCAACCCTGTTTGCCTCAGTTTCCTCATCTGCCAAATGAGCTGGAGAAGGAAATGGCAAACCACCCTAGTATCTTTGCCCAAAAAAAAAAATTGGGTCACAAAGAATCGGACATGACTGAAAAATAGCTGAACAATAACAACACTAGATAAAGAGAGAGTGAGTAGAGAGAAGGTAATCATCTCACAGGGAAAGGCACCAGTAGCTAGAGGAAGCAGGAATGGACTTGTACAGAAGGTGAGAGTGGAGATGAATCTGGAAGGAAGTCAAGGAAGTTCAGAAGCTCGGAGGCAACGTGGCATAGGAGACAGAGTGCTAGGCTTGGAGTCGGGAAGACCTGGGCTGGAATCATTCCTCAGACACTCTTTAGCAGTATGACCCTGGGCAAATCCCTTCAGCTCTCCATTTCCTCTCTGGAAAATGATGGAATTGAACCCAGTGAGCTCTGAGGTCCTTTCTAGATCTACAAGCCTATGACAGTTGACTGAAAGGGGCAGGGAATACAAGGCCCCACTATGCTTATTGTTTATTGACTAGGGGGAAAAAAACTCCTAAGTTTTTGATTCACTCAAAGCAAAACGCTGCCTTCAGGGCTCTCCTCCCACAAATATGTCAGAATCATGCAGGCTTCCTTGGAAGATGTAACAACAGAGATCGCTTTGTTTGACTACCCTCTCATTATTAATATCAATGGAGGCATAAAGCAGAAAGATGTGTGCTTGTCACTCTCAGGTAGGCTGGCCAGCTCTGTGGCTGAGCAGAACTCCCTCTGGTGCTGAGGTCCTCCAGATGCTCCTGTTTGCAAAGATAATAAAGCTGGAGCTAAAATGGAGATTTCCTCCCAGGGCTGTTGTGAGGGAAGAGCTTTGTAAACCTTAAAGAGCTTAAGAAATGGCACATTATTAATTAGGAGTCTCTTGCCTGATCTCTCCCACCACACACACAGCTATCCCCACTCCTCTCCCATCCCCAAGCAATGATCAAATACTTGTGGAGACAGATGGCTTGGGGTGGGCCAGAGGAAACCCTCGAGCCTCCTAGGATATAACCCAAACCCATGGGCCTCACTTCACAACCTGTAAGGTCTGACCATTGGACTAACCAGTCCATAATGCTTAGTTCTAGAGATTTCTCCAAGGCCTCATCATTCATCATTTGGGTCTGTCTCCTCCCTAGAGAAGAATATCTAAAGGCATTTTCCTTTGCCAAACCAAAACTTTTTTTTTCAATTATTCAACAAATAATGAGCACAGTGGGATCTTGTATTCTCTTTACCTTTCAGTCACCTGATGTGGCCTCCTGGGGAATTTTGTCTGAGAAAGTTGGCCTGTTCCTTTCTCATATCCTCATTATGATGCTGACTGCATCAAGCCTCTGAAACTGCATGACCTAGGGAAAGTCACTTAATGTTTGGAGACTTCAGTTTCCTTATTGGTAAAATGATGGTGTGGATTGTTGTTCAGTTATTTTTAGTCATGTCCAACTCTTCATGACCCCATTTGGGGTTTTCTTGGCAAAGATGCTGAAGTGGTTTACCATTTCCTTCTCCATCTCATTTTACAGGTAAGGAAACTGAGGCAAACAGGGTTAAGTGACTTGCCCAGGGTCACACACAGCTAGTAAGTGTCTAGGCCAGATTTGAATTCAGGTCTTCCTGACTCTAGGCTCAGTACTCTATCTACCACACCACCTAGCTGCCCAGGGTATAGAATAAATGACCTCTAAGATCCCTTCCAGCTCTGAGTCTGGGGTCCAACGAACATGTCAGAACCTCCATCGGTTCCCAAATTATCCACATAGGAAAACTGTGGTAGACAGAGAGCCACGAGCCCCATCCATTCCCACTCTTTGCCCTCTCTTCCCTACCAGGCCCTTCCTTTCTCAGGGGACACTGCACACCCCCTTACTCACACACACACTCACACTTGCACACAGATACACACACATTTACACATATGTGCATGTACATACATACTATATACATGTCCACATACATACATACATCAGTCCTTCTGCTGGCCCCAACCAGCATACTAGAGATTACAGTGCAAGAGCCATGGCCCAGGAAGCTAGGGTTCTTTCAGAAAATCCCAGGAAGCCAAGAGTACCTATGTGCTTTCTGCAGGAAGCAGTTCGAAACTATCCCCTCCCCTACTCCTTCCCTCCCCCAGGGAGCTTCCTCAGCACAGCCTGAACAAATGGCCTGGCAAATCCTACAACCAGCAGAATATCTGAGAATAGCTGGATACCATCCCCCTCCACGGCTCATAGAACGTCAGCTCTAAAATGGGTTTTAGAACATACAATGTCAGAGATGGGACAGCCTTTAAAAGATAGAATGTCAGAACTTGGAAGGACCATGAGACCTAGAATATCAGAGCTAGGAGAGGCCTTAGAACATAGAATGTCAGAGCTGGGAAGGACCTTAGAGTGTAGAATATTAGAGGTAGGAGAACCCTTAGAACACAGAATGTCAGGGCTGGGAAGGACCTTAGAACACAGAATGTCAGAAGTGGGAGGGCCCTTAGAATATAGAATGTCAGAGCTGAGGGAGGCCTTAGAACACAAAATATCAAACTAGGTGGAGAATCAGAACATAAAATGTCAGAGTTCCAATAGGCCTCAGAAACTATCTGCCATCACCTGCCCACTTAAGAACAGCACCTGCAGCTCAGAAAGGTTGTCTGAGACTCCCAAGGTTGTGCAGTGAGGAGCAGAAACAGGACCAGACCCAGGTCTCCTTCCTCCGAGGTCAGTACTAGCTCCACGATTCCTTGCCTCCAAGCACGCTTCAGATCTGCAAATCCATCCGAGGTAATGGCAACGTCTTTGTCCTCCGTGCCCACCTCTCCTTCCTCACCACCTCCTTCCATCACAAACACACACATGCTGTAGACACGTCTTCTCCCTCCAACGCCTTTCTTCCTCCCTGTATAGAAACTCACATGTCTTGCTTATGGTTTTAATTAATCGTCTCTGGTCTCGCTCTGTCTAAATTAAATTGGCCATGCCCAGGAGGCTACCAAACTATATTGTTTCTCCAGTTCCCTTTCCCTGTCCTGGGTCTGCTTAATGGAATCCCATCTCAGGAGAAGCAGACTCCAGGTACTAATGAATAGTGGGAAATCAGGCCTGCCTGGTCCCTTCTTCTGTACCCCAGGCCCCAAGACTTTTGTAAGATAGTATGTCTTTACTGGCCCTCTTTTATCGACACAGGAGTGGGGAACCTGCAGCCTCAAGGCCACATGTCTAGGAACTTGGATTCGGCCTTTTGAGTGAGTCCAAGTTTTACAGAGCAAATCCTTTTATTAAAGAGATTTGTTCTGCGAAGTTTGGATTCCAAGGGCCTCCCATTAGGACCTCGAGGACCACATGTGGCCACGAGGCTGCAGGTTCCCCTCCCCTTGAGAGTGTCTGAGGAGGCCATGGGTTCTCATGGGCATCTTAGCTCCAAACGCAGAATGTGAGGAACAGGAGAAGGAGAAGAGAGGAGGACATTGTGCCCAGGCAGAAGTACTTGGTACCACTGCAGTGATGCTTCATGGGCAAGAATGTGATCTGGTGAGGCTAAAATCAGACAGTGTGGTCCAGTGGAAGGGGCTCCTCCTGGCTTTGCCAATGATTTACTGTGTGTTGTTCAGCAAATGACTTTCCCTCTCTAGATTTCAGCATCCTAATCTGTCAAATGAGAGATGAGCTGTATTCTTTCTGAGGTTCTTTTGAATTTTAACATTCTGCATTCTAATCATGGTTCCCGATAGTTAATCAATCAACAAGCATTCATTAAGCACTTGTTGTATGCAAGGCTATGCCAGAGATACAAGTCCTTGCCCTCAAGAAGCTTCTATTCGAGTAAGGGACAAAGGTGGGAGGACATATAAATCAGAGCATACAAAATAAATATAGGATGGATGGAAGGTAGCTTTAAAAGGAAAGTCTGACATGGGCAGCTGGGAGCACCAGGCAAGGCCTCCTCCATGAGGTAGATCTTGAGCCAAGTCCTAAAGGCTCTGACATTGTGTGTTCTAAGGTCCCTCCCAGCTCTGACATTGTGTGTTCTAAGGTCCCTCCCAGCTCTGACATTCTGTGTTCTAAGGCCCTCCCAGCTCTGACATTCTGTGTTCTAAGGCCCTCTCAGCTCTGACATTATATATTCTAAGGCCTTTAAGCACACATGTCCAATGATACTTTGGACCCAGGTGAGTCCCCTCCCCACATCCTGCAGCTCAGCCCATCTGAGGCTTCCACTTACTGAAAAGCTGACCCTTCTTTCCCCTATGCATCCTTACGGGGCCTGGCTCACAAACAGCTGATCCCAATGACAGGCAGAGAGCAGATCAAACCCAGGGGACCATTGCCTGGGTGATAAGACTAGCTTGGGGAGTAAAGCCGTGGGAAGCCTGGGAGGCTGGCATAGGTGTCCCCAGACCTGACTGGAGCATAGGCAGGTGCAGACTTTTCTCCCACCAAGAGCAGTGGCCACCCGTCTCAGCTCTCAGTGGTGGGGTCTAGCTGACAGAGCCCATGGCTGGGCCACCTCTCCTCAAACCCTGCTCTCCTACCTTACTTCCATTCATCTCCTGAGACAGCCCCAGGCCACAGGCAGAGTGTCCCCTCTCTAGGAAGTGGGCTTCAGGCACATAGCCCCAAGAGTTAGACCCCACCAGGATTCTTGGTACCATAGGATTTGAAGTTGGACAGGAAGAAACCTGGGAAATCACATGGTCTAAGTCTCTCCTTTTACATATCTGAGGTCAGCCAAGATTCAAACCCAGGTCCTCTGCCCTCAAAGGGTTCCTTCCATGGTGCCTCATGGGGGCAGTGGGGGTGGGAAGCCTAGTAAAGTGGGAACTGAAGAAGCTGGCTTGGGGCTGGGAGTGAGGAGCCTGTCAGCACCTTCTTCTGTGCATCCACTCTTCCAAGCTGTAGGCACCAAGCTGAAATGCTCATCTTGAACATATTGCTCTCTCATCCCTACTGTGCACCCTAAACACCAAATACCGGCCCCTGCAGGGGGTGGGGGGGGAGGGGCTGGGACCTGGTGGTGTGTTACTGTGGCAATGGTGGGGGAAAGGGCTGGGGCCAGGGAACAGTTCCATCTGTCCGGGTAGCTCCTCTCCACATCTTCTCCAACCAGGCAGTTTCCACTGCCAGGAGCTAATTGGCAGGTGATCGCCATGTCATCACTCACAGGCACCATGGGGGGCTGAGGAGAGGCCCCAGACAGCACTTGACCCTGGGCAGGCCCCTGATTCCTCCCCCAAACTCATTCATGCTGACATCCAGGCCTAGGTGGGCAGGGGGCTCAAGGAGGGGTCTAGGAGAGATGTGATTAGCAGAGAGTGGTAAGAAATATCTGAATTGTCCCCTCAGCTTGGGGACTTTGTGGAGCTGAGAATGAGGTATGCCCTTCATCACCCCTTACCTGGATTAGTGAGATAGCCAGCTCACCAATTCCCCCCTAAATCTAGGCCCCCTGGTCCTTCCCCCATGCTATCCCACACACTGACAAGTCAAAATCAGTCTTCCTAACTCATAGTTCTGATACCACCTTATTTAACCTGGCATTCAATGCCTTTTGCAATTTGTCCCCAACTTAAGAGTGGAATGCAAAGATCAGCCTTCATAAAATCTGAATTCTAGTCTGAGCTCTGAATTAGTTCTGTGATCGTGGGCGAGCTGCCTTAATTTCCTCATCTGAAAAATTAGAGGGCCCGAAGGGATGATCTTTAAGCTCCCAGCTCCAGATTCAATGTCCATTCATTTATTCTTTTGTTCATTCGTCATTTCCATAGGCATTTGTTAAGCACTTACCATGCACTGTGCTAAGCGAAGCATTGGGCACATACAGAGACACAAAAGACAGTCAATGAGCTTACAGTCTAGTGAGGGAGACAACATGCAAACAAAGATACGCAAAGCAGTGGGACAACAATCAGGGCTGTGCTGGTAAATGTTTAACAACCAGATTTTCAGAAAGTGTGTAGGACGTATTTTGTCATTTAATGGTGCATTTTAACATCTTCTCCATAGCTTTCCTAAGATTAATGGGGATGGGGAACTACATGTAGCCTTCTAGGTCCTTGGGTGTGGCCTTTTGTCCAGTCCAAGTTTCACAGAACAAATCCTTTTATTAAGGGGATTTGTTCTGTAAAGTTTGGATTCCATCAAAGGGCCGCACTTGAGGACCTAGAGGGCCACACGTGGCCTTTCAGGCCACAGGTTTCCCACCCCTGAGCCTGACAGTCAACAAAACACAAAAGCAAGCCCTGATGTATAGCCCTTGCTGATTTCTGAGGTGCAAATGCTCACACTGAAAACTTGGCAATCAGCTCTCAGTACCAGCTGAGACACCCCTGGAACAATTATTAAAACGAAACTGTGCCTATTCTCCCGGAGCTTACTTTCTATTGTAGGGAAATGAAATTAACATAATTGGTAAATATTTCCAGCTCTGAAAGTCTAGGTTCTGAGCCCCGTCCCCATTCTGACACTTTATGCTCTAAAGTCCCTTCCAGCTCTGACATCCTCAGTTCTAGGCTCTGGCATTCCATATTCTAAGGCTCCTCCCAGCTCTTAATGGTCCATGACCCTAGGCAGGAAGGCCAGCCGAGAGCTCAGAGGTTAGTGATAAACAGCTGAAGGACAGTGAGGCAGGTTTGTGGGAGGAGCAGATTCCGGCTCTCTTTCTCTCCCTGCCCTGGCCCAGGTACAACAGACGAGTTCAGTGTCTTGCCCCTTACTCTGTTCTGCTCTCTTTTTCCGCAGTTGCCCCCAAAGGCCCGAAAATCATGATGACGCCCGCCAGAGCCCGAGTGGGAGATACCGTGAGGATCCTGGTCCACGGCTTTCAGGTCAGGAGCCCTTCTCGGGGTTCCGAGGCAGCCAGGGCAGGGGGAGGAATTGCCAATCAGCACCCCATCCGCTAAAGGGGACAGTGGGATCACTCCGCCAGGGTCCTCCCCAGCCCTCGCCTTGGTCTCTAGCAATAGACGCCAGCTTGGCATGTGTGCGGTAGCCTATCCCCTCTCCTCCGCTCCACAGAACGAAGTCTTCCCTGAGCCCCTGTTCACGTGGACCCGCGTGGGGAGCCGTCTCCTGGATGGCAGCACAGAACACGACGGGAAGGAGCTGGTGCTGGAGAGAGTGCCCGCCGAGCTCAACGGCTCCATGTACCGATGCACAGCCCAGAATCCCCTGGGCTCCACCGACACCCACACCCGCCTCATCGTATTTGGTAGGGAACCCAGCCCACGCCAAGGGGGCTGGAGGGGGCTGGAGGGGAATGGAGGGGGATGGAGGAGGGAGAGCCCTGGCATTCGTGCCTAGAAGAACCGGCTCTTTCTGTGCAGGAAGGAGCCCATCTGAGCCGCAGGGATCGAAGTGGCCGACTCTGGGATGGACGTCTATTAGCTAATCACAATACTATTAATAATAGCGAGAGTTTATATAGCGCTTTAAGTTCTGCAAAGTACTTTACACGTGTTGTCTCATTTGATTCTCACAATACCCCTGGGTTCTCCCAGTATTCCCCATTTTGCAGAGGAGGAAAGTGAGACAGGTGGCAGTTAAGTGACTTTTCCAAGGTCATGTCACTGGTGTCTAAGGCAAAATTTGAACTGGAGTCTTCCTGACTCCAAGACTGCTTACCTGCTTTGTACACTGTAGAAAGAGCCCTGGGTTTGGAATCTGATGACTCATATTTTAATCCTGGCTGTGTGACTTATTAGCTGTGTAACCTTGGACTTATAAGGTCAACCTTGTAAGTTATAGAATATAACTTTAATTTATCCTCTCTAGGCCTCAGTTTCCCCATTTGTAAAAGGAGAGGTTGGACTACACAAATTCTAAAGTCACTTCCAGTTCTATATCTATGATCTATAGGGTTTCTTCCAGATCCAAAGCTTAATCTGAAAAAAAAAAAATAGACCACTAAGTAGGGATTGAAGAGGGGCACTCTGGATCAGAAGCCCAGCTGGAGCTCAGGAAATAGGAGGTATAAGGAGAAGATCATTATATTTGGAAGCAGAAGATTTGTGTTCAAATCCTGTCTCTGCTACTTACACTCAGCATGACCTTGGATAAGTAATTTCCTCTCTCTCTCAACTGTGAAATATTGAACTAGATCATCTCTTCTCACTCTAAATCCTATGAAGGCCTTGAGAGGTGTCCCTTTGCCCAGGGATTGAAAGACTGCTGTGGCTGTATCTGTACCCCCACCCAATTCTAGTAAGGTGGTCATCAGGGCACCATCCAGCTCTTCTGCTCCATGGGTGTCATGGATTTGGAGCTGGAAAGGACCAAGCCCAAAGAAATAACCTGGACATACTACATGAGAAAATCAGATTAGACACACAAAAAAAGAACACTCCAACAATGAGGGGGAGTGAATGCCAGAGCAGAGGGAGGTTGTGAAATCATTCTTGGTGTTCTCTTAGGAGAACCCAGTCCACGATGGGGCTGATGTCCATGGGGCTCCTCCCAGTGATTAATCCTCTGTGTGTCTCAGTCTTCTCATATGTAAAATGGGGATAGAAACAACACCCACCTCCCAAGAGAGTTAGCATGATAAAGTAACATTTATAAAGTGCTTTGCAACTTTAAAGAGATAGTAAAATGTTAGCTATTACTGTTATTTTTGTTGTTGTTATTATTGTTATTACAGAAATTTAGTGAAAATAATAATCTTTCATTTGTACAGAGCTTTGAAGTTGGATAATTTGGAGGCAGTGTTGTAGGAAGGATACAAACATTTACATAGCACCTACTGTGTGCCAGGCACTGTGCTAAGTGCCTCACAAATATCTCTTTCAATCCCCTGGGAGAATGAACTCTGGGTGTCCACCTCAGATCTCCCAGAAGAAAGTGTGATGACAGATTCATCGATTTAGCACCAGAAGAGACCTTCAAGATCATGTAGTCCAACCTCCCTAATTTCAGATGAGGAAACTGAGGCCCAAGAAGTATGAGGTGGTACCTGTCCAAGGTGGGATGTCCACAAAGCCAGGCCTTAGTACATTTTACAACACAGCCTTGGAATCTCTGCCTCCAAAAGCCTCAAGGTCGGTCCTTCAGGCCTCATCCCGTGCCACAGGGACTGGCTCTCACTCGACCCCTCTGGGACTTTGCTCAGGCCCTTAACATTCTTCTCCTATTTTGTCTCCTACAGAAAACCCAAATATCCCCAGAGGAACAGAGGACTCCAATGGTAAGTTTCCCTCTAGGCCTTCTAACTGGAAACAGCTGGATATCCTGGATGGGCGAGGGACCTTGGAAGGAGGTTACCATATCTGCTCCCCTGGCACCCACAACCCAGCCCCATTTCTCAGATGGCAGATTTTTCTCTACTTAGCCCTATTTCAAACTAAAGCCTGGTCCTTTAGGAAGTTATAATAGTCAAGACATGAAATTGGCAGGGAAATGCCCCCTTATGCTCAAAGTCCTCAGTCAGCAGATATAGATATCCTAAGGTATCACAATGACCTGGGAGTCAGGAAGACCTGAGTTCAAATCCTGCCTCAGACATGTATTAGCTGTATAGCCCTGGGAAAGTCTTTTAATTTCTGTTTGCCTCCGTTTCCTCATCTGTAAAATAAGGGAAGAGTGATAAAAGCACCTACCTCCCAAGGCTGTTATGAGTATCCAATCTTAAAGCACTATAGAAATGTTCTAGCTACTAGTCTGTTGTTATTATCATTCTAGCTATTGTTATGGCCAGGCTTGTCCCCTGACATCACCTTTGTCATTGATCAAGTTAAGGGCAGCATGTTGCAATGGGAAGAGCCCTCAACTGGAAGTAAGAGACTTGGGTTCAAATGCTGCCCCTACAGATGAGAAAATGGATCCAGAGAGAGGTGGAGCCCAGCATATTAGAGCTGATCAAGGCCTCAAACCCAGGTCTCCTGCCTCTCCACCCAGGGGTCTTTCCATAAGACAACACTGTTTACATCGTTTTCTAAGCATTTATAGATTGACTAACCCTCCCTGGAAGGAAACAAATCCACAATTAAGAAGGCCTTAAAAATGCCGAGAAGGCAGTACCACGGCCCAGAGGGAAGTCTCAGGTGAGATCAGTGTCTAAGGCAAAGGACGTCAGCATGGAACAGTGGCTCATTTCTAGAGTTAGAGGGCCCCTTATGATGCCCAGTACCCATGTGACCTTCGGCACATCATTTAAAGGGTCACAGCTCTACAGCTAGGATACTATGTTTGGAGGTAGAAGAGAACTCAGCAGCCAGGTGGTCCAAGTCATGTCTGAAGGGGAGTCCCGTCTACGATTCACTGGATCATCAGTCATCCATCCAGCTTCAGCTAGAAGTCCTCCTGGAAGGGGAGCCCACTACCCAGCCAAAGCAGCCCATGCAACTCTGGGTCGCCCCTGATTCTTACAGCCTCCCATGACCAGTCCAATCACGCTCACTGTCAGACACTTTGGCATTGAGTCCACTTGAATGCCCCTCCCTCCCAGGATCTCCCTGTTCCCGTGAGGAGATGACTAGAGGCTCAGAAGCATGCCATTCAAACGCAGCATCTGCCTGGGTTATTTTATCCCTCATCCCACATGCTAGGGGAGCTTGGTGAGGAGAGCATTAGGACCCAGCATGGACCCAGTCTCTCTGGCTAGACACGCTGGCTGGGTACACCTGCTACTTTGTGTCCTAAATCATTGTGCACTCAGGGGTAAACCCACCCTTCTGGAGATCTGCACCCAAACAGTCTCCCAGACTGCTAGAGATTCGCACCTGGATGCATCCACAAACACACACAATGAATCAGACTCTCAGCTCCTACATGCATCTTTCTCTGTGCATTCTTCCCCTCTGTGATTCACACCACTAGTCACTCTGACCACAAGACTCAAACAACCCCATCCATGCTCAGATCTTCACCCACATTGTATCTGGCACCCTCAGGCCAGCCACAGAACCCCAGATTCAAGAGTACATCTTTTAAAGCCAGGGGCTAATCAAAAGCTCTGACCGGCTAGCTACTGGATTAGATTAGAACCTCTCTTTAGAGATTATCATAGACAATGTAGGAGCTGGAAAGGATCTTAGAACACAGAATGTTAGAACAGAATGTCAGAGCTTGAAGGGCCCTTAGGACATAGAATATCAGAACTGGGAGGGACCTTAAAATTTAGAATGCAAGAATGTAGAATGACAGGCCTAGAAGGGAAATTAGAATATAGAATGTCAGAGCTGGGAGGACCCTTAGAACAGAGAATGTCAGAGCTGGGAAGGCCCTTAGAACACAGAACCTCACAGCTGGGGAGTATATTAGAACATAGGATGTCAGGACTGGAAGGGGCCTTAAAATATAGAATGTCAGAAGGGGCAGCTAGGTGGCGCAGTGGATAGAGCACCAGCCCTGAAGTCAGGAGGACCTGAGTTCAAATCCAGCCTCAGACCAAACACTTGACAGTAGCTGTGTGACCCTGGGCAAGTCACTTAACCCCAATTGCCCCCCCAAAAAAAATAGAGAATGTCAGAGCTGGGAGGGCCCTTAGAGCACAGAGTGTGGAGCTGGGAGGGCCCTTAGAGCACAGAGTGTCAGAGCTGGGAGGGCCCTTAGAGCACAGAGTGTCAGAGCTGGGAGGGCCCTTAGAGCACAGAGTGTCAGAGCTGGGAGGGCCCTTAGAGCACAGAGGGTCAGAGCTGGGAGGGCCCTTAGAGCACAGAGGGTCAGAGTTGGGGGGGACCTCAGAATAGTGAATTCCAGAACACAGAACGTCAGAGGTGGGAGGGACCTTAGAATACAGAGGATCAGAACTTGGGAGGATCTTAAAAAGTTAAAGCATAGAATTTTAGAAAAGTAATCATTTAGTACAATTTCCCATCCCTCTTTGACAAGTGACAAGACTGAGGCCCAAAGAAGGGAAATTACCTATTTCCCCTCCGCTTATTGGTATCCAAGCCAAATAAATGACTTATTTTCACACTGTTTATTAGTATCAAAGCCAGGACTCAACTCTTGGTCTCCTACCTCCTGCCCAGGCTCTTTCCACTCCATCTCAGCTGCCTCACACAGCTACCAACTTAC
Organism: Phascolarctos cinereus; assembly: GCF_003287225.1. Lineage (NCBI taxonomy): Eukaryota > Metazoa > Chordata > Mammalia > Diprotodontia > Phascolarctidae > Phascolarctos > Phascolarctos cinereus. The sequence goes on along the minus strand of NW_027556098.1, from coordinate 382,578,660 downwards.
AGAAACAACCGTCATCCCAATAACACACCTTCAACCGGAGGCCTTTGCCCCCAAATACTGCCAGGCTCACCCTGAGGTTGCTGGACCTGGCACATCCATCTGGCTGCTTCTGCAGGCCCCTCTTTGGCCCCAGTGGGTCTTAAACCCGGAGAGAAAGGCCAACACATCCCCAGACACACACAGAGAAGGAGCCTGGGAGCATCAAGTTAGAGCCAGGAGGGAGCTTGGAAACCGTCTCATCCACCGTCTCCATTTTGGAGGAGAAAATGGAGCGACTTTCCCAGGCTCACCTGGCTGGGCTGAAAGCAGCAAAACCTGAGGCTAAACACAGACCTTCTGTCTCCCAACCCATCACTCTTTTGCACATCCCAAATAGAAGAAATCTCTGAAAGAGAGTCTGGAAGAAGAAGCATCCCAAGAGAAGGGCCAGAGAGACAAAGAATAACAACACTAGCTAGCATTTACATAGCTCATAAAGGTTTGCAGAATGCTTTACATTTATTAACTCCATTGAGCCTCGTAACAACCCTGGAAGGTAGGCGGTATTATTGTCCCCATTTTATAGATGGGAAAACTGAGGCTGAAAGCGCTTAAGGGACTCACACACTCAGAGAGTATCTGACTGGGGATTCTAATTCAGGTCTTCCTGCCACCAAGCACATATCTCTCCATCCACTAATGCCATTGCTTATACATACGCATATGTATTCATACAGAGACTCAGGTAGAGACAGGTTCTACTACTAAGCACCTGTGTGACCTTGGGTAGGTTAGATGTGTAGAATCAAAACAGGTGAAGAGGGAGAGGGAGAGCCTTGTGAGGAGCAAAGACCCAGAGAGGGGAGATCACAGGGCATTTGGGGGAGAGGACGAGCTGCCTAGTTTGGCCACAAAACACTGAAACATGTAGCTAAATTAAGATAAATCTGGAAAAGTAGTTTGGGGGTCACCTAGGTGGTGTAGTGAATAAATCATCAGCCCTGGAGTCAGGAGGACCTGAGTTCAAATCCAGTCTCAGATACTTACTAGCTGTGTGACCCTGGGCAAGTCACTTAACCCATATGAGAGAGAGAGAGAGAGAGAGAGAGAGAGAGAGACAGAGAGAGAGAGAGAGAGAGAGAGAGAGAGAGAGAGAAGGAAAGAAAGAAAGAAAGAAAGAAAGAAAGAAAGAAAGAAAGAAAGAAAGAAAGAAAGAAAGAAAGAAAGAAAGAAAGAAAGAAAGAAAGAAAGTTAGTTTGGAACCAGACTGTAGTGTGGGCCTTGAACACCAAGAAAAAGGATTTTCACTTTCCTCAGTAAGCTATAGGGAGCTACAGAAGACTGTGGGACAGACAAGGTTTGGGACGTGTCCTCTGCATCAGCTAGGTTTGTATGCAGCCGGTGGCTGTGCACCTTCTCAGCCTCCTGTCCTGGTTCCTCTTATCTCCAATTCTAGTGAAATGAGGTGTTTGGAGAGTGTAGATGAAAGGTGCTCTCTAGAGGGGAATCTTTTTTTCTTTTTACAGCCTGAGTGCAACAGCAAATCAAACAGCCTCGAATGCCATCCCTAATTAAATTTTAATCAAATGTCTTTAATTCCTTCTAGGTTGTTTCACACAGTGAATGAGGTGACTCCTGATAGCTTTTTATATACAGACCTGCCCCAATTATCCACACTGAAGGAGGGGAGGAGAAACTAGACAGTTCAGAAAAACACACTGTCCCAACTCTATTTGTTTGACTGGAAATTAAATGAAATTAAATCATGTCAAGCAGTGGTATGTGATGGAAAGTGTACTAGATTTAAAATCATAGGATCCTCAATCTATAGTCAAAGGGACTCCAGAGGCCATCTAGTCCCAATCCCTCATTTAACAGATGAGGAAACTGAGGCCCAGAGATGTTACCCAAGGTCACACAGTTTGTAAGCATTGGAGATGGGATTTGAACAGATCCTCTGACTTCAGAGACACTGCTCTTTCCAATGGAGACAAGCAGAGTCAAAGGGAATGAAACAGAGAGGGATGAGGGAAAGGGAGGAAAGAGAGGGAGGAGGAGAGGGGGGATAGAGAGTGAGGGAGGGGGAAGCTAGATGGTGCAGTGGATAGAGCACCGGCCCTGGATTCAGGAGAATGTGAGTTCAAATCCTGCCTCAGACACATAAAACTTACTAGCTATGTGACCCTGAGCAGGTCACAACCCCATTGCCTAGCCAAGAAAAAAAAAGAGTGAGGGAGGAAGGGAGAGAGGAGAGAGGAAAGGGGGAGAAAAAGAGAAGAGAGGAGAGGAGAAGGGAGGGAGGAGAGAGAGGGAGGGAGGAAAGGAAAAAGAGAGGAGAGTGGGAGGGGAAAGACAAAGAGGGAGAGAGGGTGGGAATGAGAAAGAGGGAGAGAGGAAGGAAAAGGGGAAGGAGAGAGAGAGAGAGAGACAGAGAGAGAGAGAGAGAGAGAGAGAGAGAGAGAGAGAAGGGAAAGAGGGAGAGGGTGAGATGAGAGGAAGGAGGAAAGAGAGGGAGAAGGGAAGAATGGGGGAGAGAAAGAAACGGAGGGGGGAGGAAGATGGAGAGAAGGAAGGGAAAGGAGAGAGGTGGGGGAGAGAGAGGAAGGGAAGAGGAAAGAGTCAGAGAACCTCAGTTTAAATCTTAGCTCTTCCACTTTCTGCCTAGTGATCTTGGGGAAGTCACTCTCCAATCAGGACCTTGGAGAGGGTTGGACTTGATGACCTCTTAGATCCCTCCAAGCTCTAAGCTGATGACTTGACTGGTGAATGGAATGCCAGCCACTTCCCTGCATCTGGTGCAGCAGGAGACACAAAATGTCCATCTAGGCTGATCCCAAACATTAACTCTCGCCTCCCTGTGTTTCCGCAGGTTCGGCTCCAAGCCCCATGGGGGCCAGGCTGACTTGGGTGTTCGCCCTCACAGTGATCCTTGAGTTGACGTGAAGGCCCGGGACCCCCGTCCTCTCGGTGGCTCCATCTGCCATCCACATCTCCGTCCATCGGTCGGGTTTCATTTCTTTTCTAAAACTATTTCCAAGTCTTGTTCTCAGTCTCTTTCTGTCTGTGTCTTGGCTTCCTCGGTCAGTTTAATTAAAAGAAACGAAACCATTTTCCCCTATTGGTCAGCGGTTTGGCATGTTCTTTTCATCCATGGGTTCATTTCTGGAGGACTGGATGTGGCTTCGGGACTACAGCAGGCACTGTGGGCGGAGGGCCCTGAGCAGGGATGGACAGAAAGAACAGACCGGGCCCTTGCCCTCAGGGAAAACTCCCGTTTTAACTGCCTTCTATGAAAGGCAGCTGGCATAGTAACTAGGAGTTATTTCTGTTAGAATCTGAGGGCCTGGCTTTGAATCCTGACTCTGCTGCTTAAAGGTTTATGGAACGCTTGCCCATAACACACACCTGTGAGGCTGATACCTGTAAGTATTTTTAAACCCATTTCACAGATGAGGAAATTGAGGTTCAAAGCTGCAGCTAATTGGCATGTTGAATAGAACAGTGGACTTGAAGTGCTAAGTTTGAATTCTGCTTCAGACATTTGCCAGCTGTGTGTATACTTAAACCTCTCTCAGCCTCAGTTTTCTCACCTGTACAATGGGGATATTAATAGCACCTACCTCATAGGCTTGTTGTGATTATATGTGTAAAGCATTTGGCAAATGTAAAGTGCCATATAAATGCTAGTTATTGTTGTTGTTATTATTATTACCTAAACACAGATAAATTAAGCACCAGAGAAAGGATCTGAACCCCATATTCATTCTACCACAGCTCTGCCACCTTATTGCCAGTCTGATACTGGACAAGTCCCTTCCACTCTCTGTACCTCAGCTGCCTCTTCTGTAAAACAAAGGGATTGGATTAGATGAACTCTGCGGTCCCTTTCAGTACTAAAGTTTATAATCCTAAACCCATATTTTCTCAGAGCTTTCCACATTCTGGACTCCATGAAGGCAAAGATCACATTAGATGTGCACTAATATATTCACTTCCCTGATTCAAATCTCTACCACCTCTCACTTAGAGACCCTCATTGGTCTCCCTGCCTCAAGACCCTCCCACGCTAGCCCACTCCCCACTCAACTGTCAAACAATCGGACAGTGTCACCCCCACTGTTTCTACAGTTCTAATGGCTCTGTAGCAGCTCCAGAGTCAAATGTGACCCCCTCTGTTTGACACCCAAAGCCCCTTCCTGCCTTTCTGGTCTTCTTACACCTTACACCTATCTGCACACTCTACAATCCAGCTACACTCACCTTCTTGCTTTTCCTCACCCAAGACCCTTCGTCTCCCACCTCCAGCCCTTTATATTGGTTATCTGCTACCACTAGACTATTCTTCCTTCCTCCCCTTGGGATCCTGACTCCCCTGGCTTCCTTCAAGATGCAGCTCCAATCCCACCTTCTCTAGGCTGCCCCCACAATGCTAGTGCCTTCCCCTCCCAGAATACCTCCCATATTCTTTGTATGTATCTTTACATACCTAGCTATTGAGGTGATATCTCCCCTAGTTGACTGTGAGCTCCTCAGGGGCAGGGACAGTTAGTTGTTTTTGCCTTTCTTTGTATCCTCGGCACTTAGCACGGTGCCTGGCACACAGTAAGTGCTTAATAAATACTCATTGACTGACTAAATGCCTAAATGGACCAACCATGAAAAGTCCATACAGAAGGAAAGAAGTAACAGAATGATTTCAGTCAGGGGAAGCCCTCTTTTAAAAGAGAGGGAAAACAGGAGTTATCTTCCAAAAGGGAGGAGGAAAGAAGACATTCGAGGTGGGTGACCCAGCACAAACCAAGGCATGGAGGCTAGAGTGAAGATTTTGTACAAGGAACTCTATATGGAGAGCAGCCTGACTCTGATTGGGAGACCAAGTTGGGGAGGAGAGGAACATGAGGTTGGTGGGGCCAAAAAAAATCAAAGGAATGATAAACAGCTCTCACTTTTGCAATTTAAGGTTTGCAAAAGCACTTTCTTCAACAAGCCCACAGGTAAGTAGTGTAAGCATTATGATCCCCATTTTACAGATGAGGAAACTGAGGCTCAGAGAGGTCATGGAGACTCAGTGGGACCTTAAAGACCACCTAGCCCAAACACTTCATTTTGCATACGAGAAAATTAAAACTGTCCAGCCATTTGGGGAAGCAGTTTGGAATTAGGCTAAAAGGGTAACTGAACTAGAGATACACTTTAATCCAGAGATCCCATGTTGGGCATATACCCCAAAGAAGTCAAAGATAGAAAGAAAGTAAGGCCCCCATGTATGCCACAATATTTAAAGAAACGGTTTTTATAGTAGCCAAGAACTGGAAACAAAGTAGATGCCCCTCAATTAGGGAACAAGATGTAGTCCATGAGTTCCATGAAATACCATCACACTGTAAAAACCACTATGAAGAATTCAGAGAAACATGGAAAGTTGAGGAAGAACTAGAAATAGTATACATGATGACTACAGCAATGTACATGAAAAGAGCAATGTTGCGCAATTATAATGGCCATGGTTGGCCCGAAGAGGAGAGCTGAGAAAAGGTACCTCCCTCCAAAGGCAGGGGACGATGGGTGGGTTATACTGCATGCACTGCCAGACGTGGTCGATGTGTTGATTTGTTAGTTTTGCTGAACTGCTCCCCCCTCCCAATTTTTATCCATTGTTACAAGGAATGTCTTGTTAGTAGGGGAGGGGGAGGGGCATACTCGGAAATGAAGGTGATGTAAAAGCAAAAAGATGTCAATAAAACATTTTTTAAAAAGAAAATTGGAGCCCAGAGAGGTCATGGCATGCCCAAAGACATGGTTACTATATGGATGATGGGGGGATTGAGCTCAGGCCTTCTGGCCTTGGAGTCTAGCCTTTTCCCATCACTAGGGATGCTATTGGCTTCTCTTGAGGGTGGGAGGAAGGGGAGTAAGTCAGAAAGACAAGAAGGGGCCATTCTGGACTCCCTGCTCTAAAAGTTGACTGCTAATGTTTCAGAAGAATGTCCCCATTTGGTCAGAGAATCTAGATCCTCCCTTCCTAGGCCAAGACAGGCATGTCCTGGGCGGGTCAGCAAGCACGTCCGCCACCATGGCTTCACCATGATCCAGAGGGACTCTACCTGCAAGGCAGAGCTCTCCCCACTACCTATTACTTTGAGATCTTTTCTCTTCCCACTCTAGGTGAGCTGCAGATAGTCTAACACCCAGGAGCAGCTGCTAATTAAACACCAAGCAGTGCTCCCTGTACTAGTCCACAATTTGACTATTCACATGTGCAAATGTGGCAAGGGGCAAGACGGTGTACGGCGGCGATGTCAGTATAATAGCAAGACAGCTTAAATCCCATTGTCTTCAGGAGGCCTTTCCTAGTCTCCCCAGCTGCGAGGGCCTTCCTTTGTTAGATCACCTTCCATCTATTCTGTGATGTAGCTACCTGGTTACATATATGTTGTTTCCTCTACTCAAATGCAAAGGCAGGGGCTGTGTTTGTCTTTCTTTGTATGTTCAGCACTTTGCACAGTACCTGGCGCACAGTAAGCAGTTAATGCTTGCTGACTGATTGACTGAAGGAAGGGATTATCTTGCTTTCATCTTTGTACCCGGGACTACTGGGTATGGTCCAGCACATAGTAGATGCTTAATTAATGTGTGTTCATTGATTTGAGTGGAAAATATAATTTAGCAGAAAGAGTACTGGATTTGGCAAGAGATGACCATGGTTTAGATCTCATCTCTGCCACTTACTACCTTTGGGCAAGTCACTTCCTTTCTCTGTGCCTCAGTTTCCTCACCTATAAAATGAGAGGGTTTGACTAGATGAACTCTAAGGTGCCTTCCAACTCTGCATCCATGATTTGGTAATCACACTTTGGATCGAAGTGCCTGGTGATGAGTCCCAGCTCAGCCATTTACTACCTGAATAGCCTTGGACAAGACTGATCTCTCAGGGCCTCAATTGCCTTCTCCGTAAAATGAAAGGGTCAGATTAGATGAGCTGTGAGGTCCCTTCCAAATCGAGATCTTATGGTCCCCATGATTCTCATCCATGGTTTCCAGGAGCCCAACCAACAGACCCATCCAGATGAGCCGTATAATCCAGCTTCTAGGCCATGCTCCCATCAGCTGTGCTGATCCACTTGACTGCATCCTTATACAGAGAAGACATTTTAATTTGTGGCCTGAGTTGGATTTGAGGTCACTGGAAAGCCTGAAAGTGCCTTTACATGAATCAGCGAGAATGAAAAACACAGCATCAGCATGAAACCCATTGTGGTCTGCCCCACCTGGATCCACCTGGAATACTCTGTCCAGTTCTGGGTAGCACATGTGGAACAAGCTGGAGAGCCCCCAGAGGAGGATGACCATGATAATGAAGGGCCTCGAGGCCACGCAGCATGAGGATGGCGAAAGGAACTGGAGCTTTCTGGAATGAAGAAGAGACTTGAGGGTAGGGGAGAGAAAAGTGAGAACTGTCTTTAAGGGATATCAAGTATCAGAGGGATCTGACTTCTGCTTGGCCCCAGAGCAGAACTAGGAAGAGTGGGTGAAAGATAGAGAGATAGAGAGATACCAATTTAGGATGGGTGTCAGCTCTGCGAAAACCTTGAAGGCCTGCAAAAATGGGAGCTAACAATGAGCATGACGATTTCTCCCAGTCAGGAAAAGCAAGTATTATCTTCGTGTTATAAATGAGGAAACTAAGGTCCAGAGAGGTTTAGTGACTTAGGATCACAGATCTAGGACTGGAATGGACCTCGGAGGCCACCCTTTCATGTTACAGATGAGGAAACTGAGGCCCAGGGAGATAGAGTCTTGCCCAAATTCTTACAGATTGTAAGCATCAGAGATAAGATTTGAACCCAGGTCCTCTGACCTCTGAATCCAAAGCCAGTGAGTGCCCTTTCCATACATCACACTGTGACTTAACCCTGTTTCCACAGGATGTATTAAGCCGGTTTTGGATGGACCTGTGATTTAATTGTTATTAGATTTCCCAGTGAGGGAACCTCCTCTACTAACTCAGATGGGCAATTGCTCTGCAATTGTTTCCTGGGCCACTGGGAGGATAGGTTACTTGTCCAGGGTCACTTAGCCAGTGGGAAGTCAGAAGCAGAACTTGAAGCCAGGTCTTGCTTCCTTACCTGCCTCTCTAACCACTATACTGTGCTATCGCCTGATTGAGCTTAGATTTAGAATTGGAAGATCACCTAGCCCAATTTTACAGATGGGGAAACTGAGGCCTGGAGAAATAAAGTGACATGTTTCTGTTCGCACAGGTAAATAGAGTTGTCACTTAAATTCAGGTCCTCTAACTCCAAATGATGCCCTTCTAGAACCCTGCCACCTCAGAGATCCTGGGATTCTGTGACAATCCTACAGGGCGACCCTCCCCTTCCCACCTACTTCCTTCTTCCCCGGTTTTGGGTTCTTTCTGTGAGCTATGGGCACCCTCTGCTGCCTGGTAGCAGGACTGCTTCAGCCCTCGGAAACCAGCTCACTTCCTGAAAGAAATAAAATGTGATTTCTTCCCTCTTCTTCCCTTAATGGAGGAAAGCCCATGTAGGCATGAAATTGGAATTGCTTTGGCCTATTAACAGCTTGGTCGTTGGGCTCCACTGACCCCTAAAGTACATTAATATCTCAGCGGCAAGTGGGTGAACTGCAGCAAATGGTGTGGGACTTTCCCAAGGAGAAGACAGCCGCAGGAGAATCACTGCATACCCTGCTTGGCCTGACGTGGCTGCTAGAAATTTGGGGCTGACTCCATGCCTGAGATGCAAGGAGACAGCTCCCTAAATGGGCTGAGCCATTTCAGGGGGTGAAGAGAAGACAGAAGATGGGAGGGAGGGAGACGTGATGTAGGGCATACATCAGGATGAGCTGTGACACTCTCCTTTGGAATCAAAGGAATCTTGGACCTGACACCTGAGGAGCTGTGTGACTTTGAGCAAGTCCATTGCCCTCTCTGGGATTCTGTTTGCTCATCTATAAAGTAGATTAATTCATCTAGTTGATCTCAGAGACACCACTATTTTACAGAGGAAGTGAGGCACAAGGAGGGAAAAGGAATTTTCCAAAATCATGCAAAGCTGGGATCTGAATCTGGTGCTTCTGGGTTCAAGTTCCCTTTTTACTATATGGAAAAAGGGAAAGGCAGAAGAAAGGAGGGTGCAAGGCAGAGAAAGATAGACCAGAAATACCAAATGACCCCAAACTCCCTAAGACACCAGAGACAAGTAGGTATGAGGACAAGCGCCTATGAAAATTTTAATCCCAGCTGTAAATGACGAATAATCCGCTCACTTTTCTCCAACATTTAATGGTTTTCACAACTACCTTTGGAGGTTTGTAATGTTGCTGTTATTCACATTTTGCCAACGTGGAAACCGAAGCTTAAAAGAGGGCAAGTACCCTCGCCCAAAGCTACGCAAAAATTAGTGGTAAATACAGAACTCAAACCCAGGTCATAGAGCCGGAAAGAACCTCAGAAGCCATCATCTTGCAGTCAGTCATTAAGCATCTATTAAGGGCCTACTGTGTGCCATGCACTGTGGGAACAAAAAGGGGAAAAAAGTCCCTGCCCTCAAGAAGCTTACAATCTAACGGGGGAGATAAAATGCAAACAGCTATGTACAAACAAGCTAGATGCAGGATAAATTGGAAATAGTCCACAGAGGGAAGGCACTCATCATCATCATCATCATCATCATCGTAGCTAGCATTTACATAGCACCTACTGTGCGCCAGGCACTGTGCTAAGTGCTTTACATATATTATCATTTGTTCGCCACAACAGCCCTGTGGGGTAGGTGCCATTAAAGTGACAGATACAGAGTTCCCTTTCGGTCTTCTCAGCAGCTCTCATGGGTTCCATTATCTCCATGAAGGTGAGTCCCAGATCTACATATCTGGCCCTAGCTCCTCTCTGAGCTTTAGTCTTGAGTCCCCAGTTGCCTGCTGGATATCTCTGAGATCACACGTCCAAGACAGAACTCTTGATCTTCACCCCCACAAGAGTCTCCCTTCTTCCCAGCTTCGACTGAGGGCACTACTATCTTCCCAGTCACCCAGAGTTGCAGCCTTGGCAGCATCTTCATCTCTACACTCACACTCACCTGACGCGCAATCCAAACTCTCCTCAATGTCCCCCTCTCTCCTCTGATCCCTCCACTACCCAGGTACAGACCCTCATCACCTCACTCCTGGACTATGGCCATAGCCTGTCCCAAGTCTCTTCCCACTGCAATCCATCCTCCATTCATCTCCTAGAGTGGATTTTCCTAAGACCCAGGTTTGACCACATCACCCCCCCTGCTCAATAAATGCCTGTTGCCTCTGGGGTAAAATTTAAAATCACTGCTTGGTTTGGAATGCCCCTCACTACCTGGCCCCTTCCTACCTTTCCAGTCTTCTTACACTTCACTCCCCTCCACCAGCTCTATGGTCCAGTAACCTTGGCCTTCAGTCAGCATCTCCCCACTGTGCATTTGCTCTCATTGTCCCCCATGCCCAGAATGGTCTCCTTTCATGCCTTCACCTCCCACATTCCCTGGCTGCCTTCAAGACTCACTCAAATCCCACCTTCTTCAGGCAGCCTTTCCTGCCCCCTTGTCCCTACAGCAGACACGTGCTACTAGTCCCTTTCCTATTCAGATTACCTTCTGATTGCACTATATGTAGAGACTGTTCAGTGTGGTTCCTCGCCCCCCATTAGAATGTAAGCTCTTTGTGGGCAGGGACTCTGTTTTTGCCTCCCACTAATCCCCAGTGATTAGCTCACTTCCTGGCCCTTCATATATGCGTGTTCAATGACTCCAGAGTTAGTGTTCTCTCCAGGTCCTCTGACTCCAACCCCCTGGATGATTTCCCCAGTCCCTCTGGTGGGTGCATCTAAAGGAAGGAGAAGGGGAAAGGGACCAGAGGAAAGACAGATCTGGCATAAAGAAGGAGGAACTCTGGGAAGTAGCCCCAGAAACTCCATGTCCAAACTGAGGGAGAAGGAAAGTTTCTAGAAATCCTTCAATCAATCCAAGAGGATTTCCAGAAGTCAGTGAGTTTTGAGACCTGAATTTTCCTGTTGTCAAGGCAGACTGTCAAGGGAAAGGTCTTCAGAAGCAAGCAGAGAAGTAGAAGAGGTAAGGGTCATGGTCTGACTTCCAGTGAGGAGGTTTTCCCAAAACTCTCCTCAGGTCCATAGCAAAGACTCTCTGAAGGAAGAGAGGAAAAAAACAGAGGGGGAAAAAACCTTGAGACAGATCAGTTGATCTAACCCTAAAATGTACTTGCTCCAGGAAAATAAAAACTTTATCAAAGACCTTGTCTTCCTCTCTCTTTTGCACAGCAGTCATGGTTAAATGACGCACCCAGGGCCACACAGCTAGTAAGTATCAAGTGTCTGTGGTCAGCTTTGAACTCAGGTCCTCCTGACTCCAGGACCAGTGCTCTATTCACTACACCACCTAGCTACCCTGCTCCCTCTGTTCTAGAAATGAAGATGTTTCCCCCTAGCCCTGACATCTTCAATCTTCTCAGCTGAGATGGGGCTCTAGGGTTTAACCCAATGGCTAGGACAAATAAACAGAAAACACATTCCCTCTTCCATTCTCTTGGGACTAGCAAGATCTGCCTGGCCCAAATATGGACAGGACTGTTGCTGACAACATCCTGCCTTTTGCCATCCTGAGTAAGCCCACCCTGGCCTTTCCTTCAAACGAGGAGGAGCTAGAGCCTATACCAGGAGCCCCTCATTGAGTCAGAGGCCTGGACCTCCCTGAAGATCCTCTCTGTCCAGGAATCCCTAGCTATTCTATCTGGGGCCACAATACCTGGGATATGGGTGGCATTCTGATAAGAGAGGGGACACAGTTTAGAATGCCAGCACCTAAGACACTGGGTCCTAGAGACACAGAGGTCATCTACAACCTTTGTCATGAATTTGATATATGAACTTGAGTCCCTACCTCACCTTCTTGGGAAAATTGAAGAGGATAAGTCTTACTCACTATCTGCCCCCAGACAAACTGAGAATTTGTTATAGGGCATGTAAAAAATCATTTGAGCTTCTCAGGGCAAAAGGTCAGAGAAATTTCTGACATTTAGATTGTAAAATTTTGGGGGGAGACAAGGGAGACTTTCAGTACCAGATCTCAAGCTGTATTACAAAGCACCAATAATCAAAACAGTTTGTGGCTGGTTAAGAAATAGGTCCGTCAATGGACCAGTTGAGGCACACACTATAGTATAGGGTATAGTATATCCTTTTATTAAAGGAATCTGTTCTGTGAAGTTTGGATTCAGTCAAAGGGCCACACTTAAGGACCTAGAGGGCCACATGTAGCCTCGAGGCCACAGGTTCCCCACTCCTGCACTATACAGAAACAAAAGAGCACAAACGTCTAGTTTTTTATAAACTCAAAGATCCCAGCTATTGGGGTAAGAATTCAGTATTTGACAAAAACTCTTGGGAAAACTGGAAATCAGACTGGTAGAAGCTAGGTAGAAGCCAGCATCTCACACCATATACCAAGGTAAGCTTGAATGGGTACATGATTTAGACAGGGTAACATCTTAAATAAATTAGAGGGGTAAGGAAGAAAATATCCATCAAGATTTATGGATATGGAAAGAGTTCATGACCAAATAAAGGTTAGAAAAGATAACATAAGGTAAAATGAACAATTTGCAACTACGTAAATGTGACTACTTTTTTCCCATGAACAAAATCATTGTAGCTAAAATTAGATGAGAAGCAGATAAATGACGAGGAAAATTGTGACAGCAAGTTTCTCTGATACAGATGGAATTTTTTAAATAATATTTCATTTATTTCCCCAATTACATGTCAAGACAACTTTTAGTATTCATTTTTACAAGACTTTGATTTCCAAATTCTTCTCCCTCCCTCCCTCCCCTTCCTTCTTCCTAAAATGGCAGGCAATTTGAAATAGGTTATACATGTGCTATAATATAAAATGTATTTCCATGTTAGTCACAATTGTGGAAGAAACAGATCAAAAGGAAAAAACCCACAAGAAAGAATAAAGTAAGTGAAAAAGTATTCTTCGATTTGCATTCAGAGTCCATCAGTTCATCTGGATGTGGATGGCATTTTCTTTCCTGAGTCCTTTGTATTTGTCTTGGATCATTCTGTTGTTGAGAAGAACTGAGTCATTCATGGTTGATTATCACACAATGTTGCTATTACTGTGTACAATGTTTTCCTGCTTCTGCTCGTTTCATTTTGCATCAGTTCATACAAGTCTTTCCAGGTTTTTCTGAAATCTGCCTGCACCTCATCTCTTATTGCACAATACTATTCCGTTGCATTCATACACCACAGCTTGTTCAGCTATTCCCCACTTGATGGGCATTCTCTCAATATCCCAATCTTTGACACCACAAAAAGGGCCACTATAAATACTTTTGCACATGTGGGTCCTTTTTACGATCTCTTTGGAATACAGACCTAGCAGTGGTATTTCTGGATCAAAGGGTATGCACAGTTTGATTGCCTTTTGGGCATAGTTCCAAATTGTTCTCCAGAATGCTTGGATTAGTTCAGATCTTCACCAACAGCGCATCAGTGTACCAGTTTTCCCAAATCCTCTCCAACATTTATCATTTTCCTCTTTTTATCATATTAGCCAATGTAATAGGTATGAAGTGGTACCTCAGAATTGTTTTAATTTGCATTTCTCTAATCAAAAGTGACTTAGAAAACTTCTTTATAAGCCCATAGATAGCTTTGATCTCTTCATCTGAAAACTGCCTGTTCATATCCTTTGACCATTTATCAATTGAAGAATGACTTATATTCTCTTAAATTTGACTCAGTTCTCTATGTATTTGAGAAATTAGGCCTTTATCAGAGACACTCACTACAAAGATTGCTTCCCAGCTTTCTGTTTTCCTTCTAGTCTTGGTTGCCTTGGTTTTGTTTATACAAAAGTCTTTATTCTAATATAATCAAATTCTCTATTTTACATTTTGTAATGCTCTCTGTCTCTTGTTCAGTCATGAATTCTTCCTTTCTCCATAAATCTGACAGGTAGATTATTCCTTGCTCTTCCAATTTGCTTATGGGGCCACCCTTCATGTCTAAATCACATATCCATCTTGACCTTATCTAGGTATATGGTATGAGATATTAGTCTATACCTAGTTTGTGCCCTATTGTTTTCCAGTTTTCCCAGCAGTTTTTGTCAAATAGTGAGTTCTTATTCCAAAGACTGAGGTATTTGGGTTTATCAAACACTAGGTTACTGTAGTCATTGACCACTATGTCTCGTATACCTAACCTATTCCACTGATCCACCACTCCATATCTTAGCCAGTACCAGATACTTCTGATGATTACTGTTTTATAATATAGTTTGAGATCTGGTATTGCTGGGCTACCTTCCTTTGTATTTTTTTTTCATTAATTCCCTTGATATTCGTGATCTTTTGTTCTGCCAGATGAATTTTATTATTTTTTTAACTCTATAAAATAATTTTTGGTAGTTTGATTGATGTGGCACTGAGTAAGTAAATTAACTTAGTTAGAATTGTGATTTTTATTATATTGGCTCAGTTTACCCACAAGCAGTTGATATTTTTCTAATTTTAAAAATCTGACTTTATTAACCCACTCTTTGAAAAAAAAACTGCTGGGAAAACTGGAAAAGAGTATGGCAGAAACTAGGCATAGACCCAAATCTCACACCATATACCAAAATAAAGTCAAAATGGGCTCATGACTTAGATATAAAGGCTGATACCGTAAGTAAACTAGGAGAGCAAGGAATATTTACCTATCAGATCTATGGAGAACAGAAGAATTCATGACCAAACAGCAGATAGAGAACATTATGAAAAGCAAAATGAATAATTTTGATTACATTAAATTGAAAAGTTTTTGCACAAACAAAGCCAATGCAACTAAGATTAGAAGGAAGGTAGAAAATTGGGAAAGAATTTTTACAACCAGTCTCTCTGATAAAGGCCTCATTTCTAAAATATATAGAGAACTAAGACAAATTTATAAGAACACAAGCCATTCCCCAATTGATAAATGGTCAAAGGATATGAACAGACAGTTCTCAGATGAAGAAATTAAAGCCATCTATAGTCATATGAAAAAATGCTCTAAATCGTTATTGATTAGAGAAATGCAAATCAAAACAACTCTGAGGTACTACATCACACCTATCAGATTGGCCAACATGAAAAAACAGGAAAATGATAAATGTTGGAGAAGATGTGGGGAAATTGGAACACTAATGCATTATTGGTAGAGTTGTGAATGATCCAACCATTTTGGAGAACAATTTGGAACTATGCCCAAAGGGCTACAAAAATGTGCATACCCTTTGATCCAGCAATAGCACTTCTAGGGCTATATCCCAAAGAGATCAAACAAATGGGAAAAGGACCCACATGTACAAAAATATTCATAGCAGCTCTTTTTGTGATGGCAAAGAATTGGAAATTGAAAGGATGCCCATCAATTGGGGAATAGCTGAGTAAGTTGTACTATATGAATGTAATGGAATACTATTGTGCTGTAACAAATGATGAACAGGCTGACTTCAGAAAAACCTGGAAAGACTTATATGGTCTGATGCTGAGTGAAGTGAGCAGAACCAAGAGGACTTTGTACACAATAACAGCCATGTTATGCAATGACTAAGATTGTTAAACTGAACCTTTCTCAGCATTATGAGGATCTAAGACATCTCCAGAGGCCTCGGGATGGAAAATGCTGTCCACATCCAAAGAAAGAACTATGGAAGTCGAATAGCTATCACTTATTTTTACCTTTTGTTGAGTTTTGTCTCATCTTTCTGATGGTTCCTCCTATTGGTTTTAATTTTTACTTACAACTTCAGTAATGTGAAAATATGTTTAATGGGTATGTAAATGTAAAGCCTATGTCAGATTGTGCACCGTCTTGGGGAGGGGGAGGAGGGAGGAGGGGGAGGAGGAGGAAGGGGGAGAAAAATTTTCAACTCAAAAGCATATGGAAGTGATTGTTGATAAATCAAAATAAATTAATAAAATTTTAAAAAATAAATAAATAACAAATTAAGAGCATAAAAAAATAAACTTTAAATCTATAAATCCTTGAAAAAAATCTGACTTTATTTGTGTGAGAAGTATATTTTGTAATTGTGTTCATATAATTCCTGGGTTTGTCTTGACAGGTAGACTTCCAAGTATTTTATATTGTTTACATTTATTTTAAATGGAATTTCTCTTTCTATCTTTTGCTGCTGGGCTTTGTTGGTCATATAAAGAAATACTGATGATTTATGTGGGTTTATCTTATATCCTGCAACTTTGCTTAAGTTGTTAATTATTTCAAGTAGTTTTTCAGTTGATTCTCTAGGGTTCTCCAAGTATACCATCATATCATCTGCAAAATGTGATAGTTTTGTTTCCTCATTGCCTCTTTTAATTCCTTCAATTTCTTTTTCTTCGCTTTTTGCTGCAGCTAACATTTCTAGTACTACATTGAATAATAGTGGTGATGATGGGCATCCTTGCTTCACACCTGATTGTACTGGGAAGTCTTCTAGCCTATCCCCATTACAGATAATGTTTGCTGATGGTTTTAAATAAATACTGCTTATCATTTTAAGGAATACTCCCTTTATTCCTATGCTCTCTAGCGTTTTTAATATGAATGGGTGCTGGATTTTGTCAAAAGCTTTTTCAGCATCTACTGAAATAATCATATGATTTCTGTTGGTTTTGTTATTGATATGATCAATTATGTTGATAGTTTTCCTACCTGCATTCCTGCATAAATCCCACCTGGTCATAGTATATAATACTTGGGATATATTGCTGTAATCACTGCTCTAGTATTTTGTTCAAAATTTTTGCATCGATATGCATCAGAGAAATTGTTCTATAATTTTTTTCTCTGTTTTAGCTCTTCCTGTTTTAGATATCAGCACCATATTTGTGTCATAAAAGAAGTTTGGTAGGATTCCTTCTTCACCTATTTTTCCAAATAGTTCGTATAGTATTGGAATGAATTGTTTTTTAAGTGTTTGGTAGAATTCATTTGTGAACCCCTACAGCCCTGAGAAATTTTTTTAGGGAGTTCATTAATGGATTATTCAATTTCTTTTTCTAAGAAATTACTCAGAAATTATTCTATCATAAATATTCATCAATTTTACTCAGATTATCAGATTTACTGGCATATAATTGGGCAAAATATTTCCTAATGATTGCTTTAATTTCTTCTTCATTGGTAGCAATTTCACCTTTTTTTTGTTTTTGATACTGGATATTTGGTTTTCTGCTTTATTTTATTCAAATTAACTATTGGTTTATCTATATTATTGGGTTTTTTATCCATAAAACCAGCTCCTAGTTTTATTTATGAGCTCAATAGATTTTTTATTTCTATCTTATTAATCTTGCCTTTCATTTTCATGATTCCCAATCTATTGCTCATTTGGGAATTTGTAATTTGATTTTTTTCTAGGTTTTTTTTTTAGTTACGTGTCCAATTCATTGAGCTGCTCTTTTTCTATTTTGTTGATGTAAGAATTTAGAGAAATAACTTTTCCCCTGAGTACTGCTTTGGCTACATCCCATAAATTTTGGGATGTTGTCTCACTGTTATCATTCTCTTTAATGAAATTATTGCTTGTTTCTATGACTTCTTCACTTATTCTTTAGGATTAGATTATTTGGTTTACAATCAATTTTTAATCTGTCTTTCCACTGCCCTTTGTTGAATGTAATTTTTCATTATGATCTAAAAAGAATACATTTAATATTTCTGCCTTTCTACATTTGATTTTGAGGTTATATGCCCTATTATATGGTTAATTTTTCTGTACTCATGTGCTACTGAGAAAACGGTGTATTCCTTTCTGGTCCCATTCAGTTTTCTCTGAAGGTCTGCCATATCTAACTTTTCTAATATTCTTTTCACCTTAGTTTCTTTATTGTTTATTTTTTGGTTGGATTTATCAAGTTGTGAGAGGGGAGAGTTGAGGTTCTCCACTAGTATAGTTTCACTGTTTCTTCCTGTAACTCACTTAACTTCTCCTTTAAGAATTTGGATGCTATACCACTTGATGCATATATATTTAGTATTGATATTACTTCATTGTCTATGATACCTTTTAGCAAGATATATTTTCCTTCCTTATCTCTTTAATTAGATCTATTTTTGTTTTGCTTTGTCTGATATCAGGATTGTTACTCCTTTTTTTTTTACTTCAGCTGAAGCATAATAGATTCTGCTCCAGCCCCTTACCTTTACTCTGTATGTCTCTCT
The DNA here is from genome assembly GCF_003287225.1 of Phascolarctos cinereus. Taxonomy (NCBI): domain Eukaryota; kingdom Metazoa; phylum Chordata; class Mammalia; order Diprotodontia; family Phascolarctidae; genus Phascolarctos; species Phascolarctos cinereus. The sequence continues at coordinate 382,560,410 of NW_027556098.1, read as the reverse complement.
GCTTCAAGTGTATTACTTGTAAACAACATATTGTAGGATTCTGTTTTTTCATCCACTCTATCTGCTTCTATTTTATGGGAGAGCTCATCCCATTCACATTCACAGCTGTGATTACTAACTGTGTATTTCACTCCATCCTATTTTTCCTCCTCTTTGTCCTCTCTCTCCTTTCACCCTTTCCTCCTGGACTGTTTTGCTTCTGTCTACTGCCTCCCTTGGTCTGCTCTGTCTTCTGTCAGCCTTGCCCCCTTTATTTAATCTCCTCCCCTCCTACTTTCCTGTCAGGTAAGATAGATTTCTATATTCAATTGATTGTGAATATTATTCCCTCTTTGAGCCAATACTAATGAAAGTAAGGTGCAGGTGAGGCCCATAGCTCACCCTCCCATCTTTTCCTCCACTGTAACAGGTTATTTTGTGCCTCTTCATATGAAATAATTTACTTCATTCTACCTCTCCCTTCCTTCTGCACCCAGTGTACTCATCTTTCTCATCCCTTATTTATTTTTATGTCATTCCCTTAAATTCATCTCATACCCTAACCCTCTGTCTATGCATATTCCTTCTAGCTGTACTATTAGTGATACAACTTTTTGTGAATTACAAGTATCATCTTCCCATGTAGGGATGTAAACAGTTCAGTTCCATGAACACCTTGTGCTTTCTTTTCCCTTTTTTACCTTTTTTAGGCTTCTCTTGGGTCTTGATGTTGGAGATCAAATTTTTTGCTCAGTTCTGGTCTTCTCTTCATGAGAGCTAGAAATCATTTTATTTCATTGAATGACCATTTTCACCTGAAGTATTATGCTTAATTTCATGAGGCAGGCAATTCTTGGTTGTAATCCTAGCTCCTTTGCCTTGCAGAATGTCATGTCCCATAACCTCTGATCTTTTAATGCTGCAGCTGCTAAGTCCTGTGTAATCCTAATTGTGATTCCCCAATACTTGAATTGTGTCTTTCTGGTCACTTGCAGTATTTTTTCCTTGACTTGATAGTTCTGTAATTTGGCTATGATGTTTCTTGGAGTTTTAATTTTAGGACCTCTTTCCTGAGGTGATTGGTGGATTCTTTCAATGCCTATTTTGCCCTCTGGTTCCAGGATATCAGGGCAGTTTTCCTTAATAATTTCTTGGAAAATGCTGTCCAGGTCCTCCTTTTGATTATGGCTTTCAGGCAATCCAATGATTCTGACATTGTCTCTCCTAGATCTATTTTCCAGGTCAGTTGCTTTTCTAATGAGGTATTTTACATTTTCTTCTATTTTTTTCATTCTTTTGAATTTGTTTGATTGGCTCTTGATGTCTCATAGAGTCATTAGCTTCCACTTGTCCAAGTCTAACTTTTAAGGAGCTGTTTTCCTCAGTTAGGTTTTGCACTTCCTTTTCCATTTGGCCAATTGTACTTTTTAAGGAGTTGTTTTCTTCAGTGGATTTTTTTGTCTCCCTTTCCATTTGGCCAATTCTGCTTTTAAAGCAGTTATTTTCTTTTTCCAAGCTGCTGACTCTTTTTTCATAATTCTCTTGCATAACTCTTATTTCTTTTCCCAATTTTTCTTCTACCTCTCTTACATGATTTTTAAGCTCCTTTATGAGCTCTTCCATGAGTTCTTTCTGGGCTTGAGACCAGTTCCCATTTTTCTTTGGGGCTTTGCCCATAGGTATTTTGACATTGTTGTCCTCTTCTGAGTTTGTGTCTTGATCTTCCCTGTCACCATAATAACTTTCTATAGTCATATTTTTTTGTTGTTTTTTGCTCATCATTTTTGGTCTTTTTCCTTTCTTTTAAATTTGAGCTCTGCTCCCTGCGTGGATGGGGCACTGTCTCAGGCTTCTTGTGCCAGGGGCTGCAGGCCCTGGCTATTTACTTGGTGCTGTACTGATGTTGCCCTGAGACCCACAGGGGACCTTCATGTCTAGTGTTATGATGAGGAGGTGGGGGGAGTGGCAGGCACTGATGGAGGCCATGGGGTCTGGCAGCTTACTTGATGCTGAGATAGGATCCTAGTGCTTGTGTCTAGTGTGTGTTGAGGCCAGTGGGGTGTTTCTGCGTTTCCCCAGGGCTACAGTGAAGCCTGTGGAGAGCTGGCTGCTGGAGGTTGCCTGTTTGCCCAGGGCTATGCTGAATCATGAGGCAGTTTTTGGAGCTGTGGTCTGCTCATTCTTCTGGCTGTGCTGAGGTACATGGGTGTTCCTGGTATTGGCATTTGCCTGATCCACCACAATGGGGCTCAGGATCTCTTACTGGTTTGCTAAGGTGGGGCTTGTAGCCGGCATGCTATGACACTTCCTGTCCTGGAATGTGCTCCCCTTTTACCCAAGTAAGGCAGACCTTTCCAGTCAATCTTCCAAGTTTTTAAACTAAATGATTGTTTCACCCCTTTTTTTTTTGTTGGTTCTACTGTTCCAGGATTTGTCTTAGAACACTATTTTATTGTTGTTTGGAAGTGAATATGGTAGAGTTATGGCTATTTACTGCTTACTCCACCATTTAGGCTCCCAGAAATCTGCTATAGGTGTCATTTCTAAAATATGTAGACTTAAATTTATAGGAATAAGAGTTATTTTCCCAATTGACAAATGGCCAAAGGCAGGTTTCAGAGGAAGAAACCAAGTTATTAAAAGCCGTATTTTTAAACATATACAATCACTAATAACTAGAAAAATACAAATTAAAACTATTCTGAAGTTTGTGGATCAGATTGGCAAAGTTGATAAAAAGGAAAAACGGCAAATATTGGGGAAGGTATAGGAAAATAGGTACATTAATGCACTGTTCATGGAGCTGTGTGTTGGTCCAGCTATTTTGAAAAGTAATTTGGAATTACACCCAAAAAGTTATTAAACTGTTCATACCCTTTAACCCAGAAATATCACTACTAAGTCTATACCCCAAGGAGATAAAAGAAAGAGGGAACGAACTCATGTGTACAACAATATTTATAGCAGCTCTTTTTTATGGATTCAAAGTATTGGAAACTAAGGGGATGACCATCAGTTGGGGAATGGATGAACAAGTTATGGTACATGGATATGCTGTAAGAAGGAGATAGTTTCAGAGAAATCTGGGAAGACTTTTATGAACTGATTCTGAGTAAAGTGGGCAGAACAAGGAGAATAATTTATACCATAATGATATCCCAAATACAAACAACTTTGAAAGACTTGTTTGCTCCTATCAACACAACAATTAACAATGATTCCAGAGGTCTCATGAGGAAGCATTTTGCCCACCTGACAAAAAGGGATTGGACCAAGGGCAGGTTGAGACATATAGACATAAATATGTATGGGGTGTATACACACACACACACACACACATACACACACACACACACACACACACACACACACTGAACATGGCCAATGTAGGAATTTGTTTTAGTTGAATATACATGTTTATAGCTAGAATTTTGTTTTTCTTTATTTCTCATTGTGGAGGGGGAAGGAAGAGAAGGTCATTAACCGAAAAATCATTTAACTGAGGGAAAAATGCCTCTCTGGCCCTCATCCTACTTTGTAGAATAAGATGGGTAAACTAACTGATTTTTAAGTTTCCTCCAAGCACTGACAACCTATATAGTCTAACATCCATTGTTCTTTATTAGAGCTGACACTCCTAGCTTTAATATTCTATGTTCTAAGGTCCTTTCTAGCTCTGACATTGTACATTCTTAGGGCCTTTCCAGCTCTGACATTTTCTGTTCAAAGGTCCCTCCCAGCTCTTACATTCTGTAATAAAGTTTGCTCCATAATAAAAGCAAATCAGGTGTTTATTTCAAAGCTGCAAAATTCTGAAAGTAACTCAAGTTATATTCCTAACATTGAGTTACTTTACAAAACCATAAACAAATTAATACCTAAAAAGTTTAGGTATTATGACAAAGATTTCAAGATGAATGTAAAACTGAAATCATATTAGTGTTATAAAACCATATAGTAGAATTTTAGTTGAAAATACAACTGAATGCTACTTCACATTAGGGATTATTATGACAAAGATTTCAAGATGAATGTAAAACTGAAATCATATTAGTGTTATAAAACCATATAGTAGAATTTTAGTTGAAAATACAACTGAATGCTACTTCACATTAGGGATAGTTTAGCAACTCTAGCTGATGAAACTCCTGGCACCAATACATATTAGCAGCCTGTATGTGACTTATAGTTTTAGAGAATTGTCTAAGGCACTAAAGGGTTAAGAACCTTGCCTATAGGCACAAAGGCAATCTGTGTCAGAGGCAGGATCTGAACCCAAGTTCTCTTGACTCTAAAGCTGGCCCTTTATGCACTATGCTATGCTGCCTCTTAAGACAAAATTTAATATAGATAGATAAATGTAAAGTCTTTTTTTGGATTCAAACCATCATCTGCAAAATTAGGTGATAAAAGAGGCAGGGGTAGATGGTAGTTAATATTGTCAATTAGATCAAAGCAGCCTCTAACCTGTGGGTGGACAGAGCTGAACAGAGCAAGCTAGAGACAGGAGAGTAGGAAATCAAACAGAAATTTAATTTCAAACTGAGGGAAATGGCTTGCAAGCAAAGGGGCAAATTAGACAAATATGCTGGGGCCCCAACCCTAATAGGGGGATCCACTTTAGTGTGTCTGGACTTTGAGTTATATATTTGTAGCCAGACAAAGAGTCAAACAATGTAGTGTAACAACAATAGTAAGGCACCAACAGCAACAGTGAGGCAAGGTTGTCTAGTGACAAAAAGCCCGCTCATAGCAGGGCTTCCTATCTGGGCCTGTTGGTGCTTGCCCAAGCTCAGGGACCATCATGTCCACAGAGTGAGTGCAAAGGATTGTTGTTACGCCAAGCTCAGGGCACAGCTTGCTTGCCGGACCTTAGCTCTAGAAAACAGGGTGTCTCCTAATATCATAATGTTTTCCCCTTTTGGCCAAAGGGAGGGGGTCTGAAAGAACCTACCTTTCTTGTCAATAAAGAGAGGCAGGTATAAGCCCAGATGCCAGAAGAGGCCACTTGGGCCAGGACAAGATGTTGAGTTGAATAGGTCTTGTCTAGCCGTCATTTGCCTACAAGCAGAAAAGAGAGGGAGGTCAAGAATGTAGAGGGAGAAAATGTCAACAAATACTTGACTCAGGGCCTTGGTAGTTGAGCACATAACAAAAGGGAAGAGGAAAAAAACTAGAACAATATACTCAGCCCTCATCGGAATGTTGGGGCAGCTGTCTCATCTGGATGTGGGTTGCTTCTGGGTACGTACTAGACAAACCTTGAGGTCCCTGGAGGATTCTGCCATCCACTCAGAAGCAGGGGCTTTCTTCAGATGATCCAGGAGTCCACACGCATAAGTTTTGCAGCTGTGTGAGTAGTCAGAAGCACCTGGTAGGGGCCCTTTGCTTGAGATGTACAATTGTGAAAACTCCCTGCATCGTTCTTTGGATTGTAACTTCTGGTCAGCATCCTTTCTTCAAAGTCTCTAAACAACACACAGAGATGGCCCAGTCTCCCAGGCACACAGGGCTAGTTTCAAACAATGCAACAAGGTTTTCTCTCAATTACTACAATTACATAATTACATTGTCAGGTCACATCAATGTCACGTTACAGATCAAACTACTTAGAGGGTTCACAATAGACTAGTTTTGAGAAGGAAGATTTTTGTGTCACCTAGGTAACCAAGGAAACTTAAACATAAACCATGCAAAGCAATACAATAATTATCACCAATGTTAACTACTGTCAAGTCTCCTTGTATCCTAGTAACCCATCCTCAATATCCATTTAAGCAGCACATTTTGAGTTCAGATGTCTCATGTAGTTTTCTGGTCCCTAGATATCTTTTCTTGGACAATAGGCTTTATTCTCAGGACAGCTCTAAAGGGGGCTGTGCTTCTCTAGTTCCAAATCTAGAGATTCCTAGATAATTCTTAATTAATATAACTTAGTACAATCACTTAAATTTGGTTCTTCAATCTTGAAACTTTAGAGAATTTTAGTTTATACACCATTTGCTGTTTCTATCCTTACCTAAATCTTGTACTTGATATAAGAATCTTTTAAAATTTTATGAGGGTCCAACCATAAAATGAGCTCTTCTGCCTTTAAAATGATCAGATTCTTTAATAATGGGAAAATAATTTTACTTTCTTTACCACTATCTACACAATTTATGTGTAAAATCTTAATCCAATTTTGAGAACTTATTACTAAAACATACTTAAAGCATGAATTTTCATGATAGATAAATGTGGAATCCAATCAAATAATCCGTTGCTTTCTAAAAATTTACTATTCCATTTATTTAGAAAACTTTTACATTACATCTTTGTCTTATTACTTTGTCTAATCATTTCCCCCTTAAGAGAATATCATCCCTACATTATTATTTGACCTCAAACACAGGCTAAAATCTTAAGATAATAATTGCATCCTATTATAGTAACTCACAGATGTTCCAGTATCAATCTATTATTTAATAGATTTAGTATTTTACTTATAAAACTCTTGATTGTAGAAATTTGCTATAAAAGGAAAAGGAGGGGCATAGTTATAACAATATTATATATCATGGTGGGGGGGAATCCTCTTGGTTCTGTTTGATTCCAGGCATTAGTCATATCTGACACCCAATCATATAGTTACAGGATATTAAAAGCAAGGCTCAGGATTAACCAGGTGGAAATTTTCCTTTTCAGAAAGAAAATAGCACAAGAGGGAAATAGAGTCAGAAGGATCCTACCTAGGTAGTGTCAAGGTTGTCCCCAAAACCTGTCCCAGGCACAGACCTCCACCCAGACTATATCACATGTCATTTTCTACTATTGGCTTCATGACAATTCAGACAACTCTCTCTGTAATCAAAGCTCAGACAATAGAAAATTACAGTCCCAGGAATTTTGACCTTACATAACAAAATTTCACTAATCACAACTTAGGGCCTGAATATCTTTCCTGATGGTTCCCTCACAGTTAACATTTCATTTATCCTTTATTTATAAATTAAAACTACCCATATTCTGGGGCTTCAGACATACAGCCGATACCTGAGAGTTGACTTATCATTAATAGGTTGAAGCTACATCTTAAAACTATCCTACACACTTTCATAATAGCCAAGATCTTCAAATTTAAAATCGCCATTATATATTATTATTATCTGCTTTATAACAAAATATACCTTATAAAATATTTAACAGTTTTCAAATATCTATTTTTATCACAATCTTTTAAAAGCCATATTCATGTGTAACAGCATCCAGATTAAAAAATTGTTTTGTCTAACAGCATTTCTGTTGCAATGGTCTCTCAAAATTCACAACATAAGAGAATTTAGAAATACAGTAAAAACACAAACAATATCACGCATTTGAAACATGAAACACAACTTCAGATGACATCAATTGCATTTCCAAATAATCCCATATAAAAATCATAAATCTTATTACCTTTGGCATTTTAAAACCACTTTAGAGTTACCAAATATGAAACAATTACATTTAATTAAAGAAATAATGTAGTTCTTAGCCTATGCCAATCACTGTGTTAAGCACTTTACAATCATTTTATTATTTTGATCTCACAACAACCCTGGGAGGTGAGTACTCATTTTTTTTTATTACTTTTTCTCTACAGATCAAGACACTGAGGCAAACAGAGATGAGATAACTTGCCTAAGATTACACAGCTAATAAATTTCTGCAACCAGAACCTAATTCAAGTTTCCCTGCATTTTTCCAGTATTTTTTCAACATCATTATTTGGGAACCTGATCTGAGATGACCAAGAAAGGGTTAACAAGAGGTAGCTATAAAGTGTAACCTTTTATCTACTTTTTTTCTTTCTTCACTCAAATTAGCTGCCTTCCTTCATTGCCCTAGAAGAATGAAGCTATCAATCATCAAGGGAAAATGCCATCTACTTTAAACTTCTATCAAATTTATTTCCTATTTTTCCTTAAAACAAATTCTACTGGGTGGTACCCCAAACCTTACTAAGTTATTTCAGAATGGAGTAAGTTCCTGGAATTACCCCAAATCCTAGTACTTCTCCATTGCAATCTTAAAATGGTTAATCTTCAAACCTCCACAATATGCTAAGATGTTTTTAACTGTTCTACAAACTTTGATTATCTGACTTTTTTCTTATTACCTAATTTCCCATGGAAAGCCTAAAGTGGGAGTTAGTCCTGCTTACTGGGACAATTGCTTCAAGTATGAAAGTTCATTAATCTTTCCCTGTGTTCTAAACTCTCTGGCTACAGCCCTTAGAAGTTTTTCTGGCTGGCTGCATTTTAAATCTTTCAAGGTAACAGAATCTACACAGACATTTTACATTTTACAAAGATGCAAACACAGACAAAAAGACAAGACAGATGCAAACAGAACAAAGTGTGAAGTCACAGTCCATATGGAAGCACACAGTTACAGAGGTGTGTAGTTTAAAAAACAACAGAGGCATGCAGAGAGGCAAGAGGTGTGCAGTTGCAATTTTACAGAGGCATGGAGTTAAAAAAAATAGCAGAGGCACATAGAGAGGTCAATTAACAGAATTGTGCAGTTTAAGAAAGGATTTCCTTACCAGAGTGATCTGAGATGAACTGGATCACAAGAGGGGCCCTGGAGTTTTCCTTACAAAGAATGGTGAGCTCAACCAAGGCAGGAGCTCAAGATTGGAGCAAGGAGAAAGGCGAAGGACTCACAAGACGAAGGTAGGGTCAGACTCTGGGAAAATAAATCTTCAGTGGTGCCTAGTCTGTTCCCACTGATACCAGAGAATCCAGTGGCCCAATTCCATCTCCAATCCCACTTCTGACACCAATTAATATCAATCAGACTGAAGTAGCCTCTAACCTGTGAGTGGCCAGAGCTGGATAGAGCAGGCTAGAGACCGGAGAGTCAGGAATCAAACAGAAGTTTAATTTTAAAGTGAGGGAAATAGCTTACAAGCAAGGAGGCAGATTAGACAAATGTTGGGGCCCCAACCCTAGTGGGGGGGATCCATTTCAGTGTGCCTGAACTTTGATTTATATATCTGTGGCTAGACAAAGAGTCAAACAGCGTAGTGTAGCAACAGTAGTGAGGCAGAACAGCAACAGTGAGGCAAGGTTGTCTAGTGACAAAAAGTCCATTCATAACAAAGCTTCACGCCTGGGCCTCTTGGTGCTTGCCTGAGCTCAGGGACCATCAGTTCCAAAAGGTGAGTGCAAAGGATCGTTGTTATGCTAAACTCAGGGCACAGTTTGCCTGTTAGACCTTAGCTCTGGAAAGAAAAAAAAAGGTGTCTCCTAATATCTCAACAATATAAAAAGGAAAAAAAAAAAGATCCTGAGGTTAGAGTGGACTGCAAGCTTACAGTACAATATAGTAGCCAAGAAACTAATGAAACCTTAGACTGCATCCAAAAGAAGAATTCCAGAATAAGGGGCTGGTTACGCTGTACTTTGCTCCAATAAAATAATTTCTGAAGCACAGGGCTCAATTCTGGGCACCAGGTTTTATGAAGGATATTGGAGAAAGGGCTGAAGAATGTCCTGAAGATGACAGCAGGATCAAGTTCACACCGTATGTGGACTCACAGAATTAACAGTGATATTTAGCCTGGAGAAAAGAAGACTGGGGTAGAGGGAATATGATAGCTATCTTCAAGTCAATCAATCAATAAGCATTTATTAGGCACTAACTATGTGCCAGGCATCATGCTAAGTACTGGGATTACCAAAAACAGGCAAAAATAGTCCATACTAGTAGTCTTTTTCTCTTCTTTGTGGGGTACAACTAAAGTTCTCCTTAGGATGTGATTTAGCTTTTCTATGAAGTCATTAACCTGCCACCCCACATCTTTTCCAGTCTGTTCTCTGCTCTCCCAGTTCAGAACACCACCAGCAGCTGATGCTGTCAACAAAGGACAATGGTAGGATGCTTATAGGAAGATGAGAAGTCCAAGATCCCATGGATGTTTTGAAACTCTTTAGGTCCTCTTCCAGCCAAGAGGGAAAGGAAGGAAGAAAACCTAGACCAAGGCTAAAGCTGAAACATTGTCCTCTCTTCCTTGACCCTCCACCAAGTCATTCATTTTCAAGGGTTTAGCAGGTATGCATGCCCTCTCCTCTCCTTTTACTCAATTCTCTCAGGCCTGATTGATTATAGATGACCCCTAAGGCATAACCAAATGTCCTGAACCAATCCAATTTCTCCATATGATCAAGCATTTTTTCAAACTCAATCTAACATTTTTGATTGATTGGTTAATTCTCACCAGGTTAAGGCATAACTTCCTTTAAATGAGGCAGAGAGATATGACTGATTTACTCAATCAGGCTCCACCCTTACACCTGATTATCATCTTTCAAGAGCTTCCAGCCTTTTATTTTTTTTAATTAATTTATTTTTTAGTTTTCAATATTCACTTCCATAAGATTTTGAGTTTTAAATTTTCTCTCCCTCCTTCTCCTCCCCTCCCCAAGATGGACTGCAATCTGATATAAGCTCTATTTATACATTCATATGAAACATATTTTCACATTAGTCATGATGTAAAGAAGAATGAGAACTAATGAAATGAACCATGAGAAAGAAGAAACAAAACAAAAAAATAAAAGGAGAGCAATTAGTATGCTTCCATCTGCATTCAGACTCCAAAGTTCTTTCTCTGGATGTAGGTAGCATTTTCCATGATGAGTCCTTTGCAGTTGTCTTAAATCCTTGCATTGCTGAGAAGAGCCAAGTCTATCAAAGTCAGTCATCATGCAATGTTGCCATTACTATATACAGTGTTCTGGTTCTGCTCACTTCACTCAGCACCAGTTCATATAAGTCCTTCCAGGTTTTTCTGAAGTCTGCCTGCTCATCATTTCTTATAGCACAATAGTATTCCATTACATTCATATATCACAACTTGTTCAGTCATTCCCCAACTGATGGGCATCCCCTCAATTTCCAATTCTTGCCCCAAAAAGAGATGCTATAAATATTTTTGTACATGTGGGTTTTTTTCCCCATTTTTGTGATCTCTTTGGGACACAGTCTTAGAAGTGATATTGCTCGGTCAAAGGGTATGCACAATTTTATAGTCCTTTGGGCATAGTTCCAAATTGCTCTCCAGAATGGTTGGATCAGAAAAACCTGCAGTCTTATGGAGTAGACATAGTCCCTGCCATCAGGGAGCTCCCAATCTGAGTTAGGGGGGGGACACAGTCCTACTGTCTGGAAACTTGCAAATTAAGGGGTAGGGAGGGACATTACTATCTTCAGAAAGCCCTCAAACTGATAGGGAAACATAGTCTCAAACTCTCAGGGAGTACAACATTAAAGGGAGAAATTCAATCCTTGACCTTTAGAAACAACCAGTCTAAGAGAGACTATAAGACAGACCCAAAGCAGGCCAAAATGCCAAATAGGGCTGGGTGTTAGAGCACAGGCTTCAGTGCCTAGAGGAGGAGAGGTCCCATCCAGACAGGTTCCCAGGGCAGTGCCAATACTGATGGTGAGGATTAAAAGATGGGACACAGAAACTAGGAGAAGGTGAGGCAGAGGGAGGGAAGAGGAGAGAGGGGGACCCAGGAAGAGGAGAATGAGAGACTCAGGCTCCCATTTTTCCACTTCAGGACTTACAGTTGGATCCACACCCTGAGAGACAGGCAGGGAACCATCATTTCTGCTTTCTAAGGAAAACACAGGAGGAGGTTATTCAGAAGTAGAAACTAAAAGAATGGCTACAATAATGTAGATGGAAACAAACTGAATGCTGTGGTAATTATAATGACCAAGCTCAGCTCAGGAAAAGAGTGGAGTAAATGCATCTGTGCACTATTTGAAGAAGTGGGAGACTACAGGTGTACAATGTTGCATGCACTGTCACACGTGATTGAAATTCTGATTGGTTTTGCTGAATTGTCCTCTCTCTCTCTCTCTTCTCTGTCCCTCTCTCTGTCTCTCTAATTTTCTCTTCCTCCCTGCCTCTCTTTCTTTGTGTCTTTCTGTCCCTCTCTCTGTCTCTCTTTCTATCTCTATCTCTATCTCTGGTACACACACACACGCGCACACACACACACACACACACACGGGATAATTGCTAGGAAGGAGAAAGGGCAAGGGTTATACGTGAAAATTATGTTGTAAAAATGAAAGATGAGAGAGAGAGAGAGAGAGAGAGAGAGAGAGAGAGAGAGAGAGAGAGAGAGAGATGAACAGCTGGGGAAGGGCAAAGTGGACTGGGCTGGAGCACACAAGTTTTCCAAAATGCACTTAAGCCATTATGTAATTTATTAAGTCCCCAGCCTCCTCGAGGGAGGCCATCTCTGTGTGATGGGTGAAAGGAAGAAGATTTGCATAATGCATGCATTTTCCCAGTGGGTCCAATCCTGGGTGGCAGGTCCACTCAGCTGGCACAGGCCCAAATGTCAAAGCTTCCACATGAACAGAGGGGCTTCCCAGATGTCAGACTGCCGCTGACCATGGTGCTTATTTGACCCATAGGCAGAAAGCAAGAGGAGACAAGATTCAGAGCCCAGTAATCCTCTCTCCTCTACCTCCTCCCCCTCTTGCCGAATACTCACTTAACCAGACACTGAGAGGATCTAGGACCCCTTGAGAACTGAAGAATAAGCCAGCATTTGAGCTGGAAGGGAACTTGGAGACCATCCAGTCTGACACACCGCCCCCTCATCTTATAATGGAGGAAACTTTCAAGTCTAGATCAGGGCAGTGATTTACCCATAAACATACAATGGAGTTCTTCACTGGCAATATTTTTAAAACCCTGCCTAATCACCTGAAATCTGTCTTTTTCTCTGAGACCTCCATGGACTGCCTGAGATGGGATTCAATAACCTTCCTAGTGAGTAGAATTAATAGAATTTCTCCACTAAGGTCCAGACTGCACCAAATGCTGTTTTGATATTTTTATTTGAAAAGGCAGAAGGGAAGGGGAAGGAAACAAGCATTTATTAAGCACCCACTGTGAACTAAGAGCTTTATAAACATCATCTTATTTGATTCTCACAACAACCCTAGGAGGTAGATGTTATTCTTATCCCCATTTTATAGTTGAAGAAACTGAGGCAAAAAGAGATTAAGTGACTTTCCCAGGGTTACACAGCTAATCTGAGGCTGGATTTGAACTCAGGTCTTCCCGACTCTAGGCCCAAATCTTTATTCACTGGGAAACCTAACCACCAAGGTGCAGCATAGAATAATGGAAAGAACATGGGTTCTGGAGACAGGAGACCTGGGTTCAAGTCCTGACTCTGACACTTATAAGTTGTGTAACCTGGAACAAGACACTTAACTTTTCTCCTCTGCAGCTTTGAAGAGGTCTAATGTATGCCTGGAAAGAGCATTGAATTTGAAATCAAGGGGTCTGGCTCTGAAACTGGGCTCTGCTACTAGGAATTGAGTAGCCTTAGAAAAGCCACTAACCCTTTTCTGGGTCTCAGCATCCTTAGCTATGAAAGGAAAGGTCTGAGCATTGCGGGGCAGTGAGGAGGGCTCGGAGGACCACGTGCAGAACCTGCACCCTGATGAGTGCTGCCTACATGACCTGGGGCAAGTTAACTAATGTGTTCCACTTCACAAGTCCCTCTATGGAACTCAGTTTTAGAAAAGAGAGGCTCAGACCAGATCATGTCTAAATGTTCCAAACCTTATGATAATAAGATAAAGAGATCTTTAAGGTGATTGGTAAGCATCACAGACAGATCTCCCTGGGTTGGTCATTAGGAAGACAGGAAAAAGAGGAATCTTACAAAACACAATGTCAAGGCTAGAAGTAGCCTTAGAACAGAGAATGTCAGAGCTGGGAGGGCCCTCAGAACACAGAATGTCAGACCTGGGAGGAGCCTTAGAACACAGAATCGTAGAACTGGGATGGCCTTTGGAACACAATGTCAGAGATGGGACAGCCCTTAGAACACAATGTCAAATCTGGGAGGGCTCTTAGTGTACAGAATGTCAGAGCTGGGAGGGGCCTTAGATCTAGTCCAACCTCCTCATTTTCCAGACGAGAAAATGAGCCTCAAGGGAGTTAAATGATTTGCCCAATATTGCAAAGTGAGTTAGGGTAGTAGAAGAGCCAAGTCTAGAACCCAAGTCTCTAGGTTTTCAGAGCAACAACCCCGTGTTATTTCTTTGGCTCTGTACAACTGTAGGAGGCCTGATAGAAAGTTCCCCTTTCCAATTCAAAGGAGAATGCTAATTTCACTTAGCAGAAAGATCCAGCAGAGCCAGGACTTTGGAAACCCTAACACACAGAGGAACGGGGTTGATGACTACCACTAACACAAAGACATTTCTTTAGTGCAGGCTCCTCTCTTGGGCCATTTACCCCTCTGCTGGTCTGGTGAAGCCTGTGGACCCTCTCTGAGAATCATGTTTTTAAGTGCATAAAAAAGAATGCATAGGCTCATTCATGGCCAATCTGAGATTCAGATCCAGGTCTTTTTACATCAAGTATAGCCATCCACCGATGGGAATCAAATAATGGGGAGCCACCTGCCCATGACACCATTTCACTTCAACACTGGTTTAAAGAGATCCCCATGGAGTGCTCAGCCTGGCAATAGCTTCCTGAAGCTCATCTAACCATAGGATTGAGAACTCACAGAAACCTTAGAGATAATCTAGTCCAACCCCCTGATTTTACAGAGGAGAAAACCAGGGTCCAGAACTCTTGCATCTTCCTCTGGGAAGTTTTCTCCTTGCTCTCGTAAGCTGGAAGTGATTGCTCACAGTTTCCCCAAGCATTTTGTCTAGGTCCTTTCTTGCCTATTGCCAAGGAATTGAGCTTATCTATACACATTGCATAAGTCCCTCCCCCAAGAAGAATGTAAGCCACTTGAGGACAAGGGCCTCCAATGACCCTTTTGGTCTTTGTAACCACTCCTTTTAATGACCTCAAGCTTCTCCCAGGGACGGACATACACCAATCTTTCAAATATCAACATTCTGTTGGTATGGCTAGATGTATGAAAGTCAAGGAATGCTGGCCTCTGGAGAACTGGAGATGAACATCAAATGCAGAGGGCAAGGAAGCAAGCAGACCACAGCATAGAACCAATGGCAAACTTCCAAAGAAGAACTGCAGTAAAGGATATCATCAGGAAAATGTGTACTAATAACAATAATTACTAATATGGTGCTTTGAGGTTTGCAAAACACCTTACATAAGTTATCTCATTTGATCTTTACAGTAACCCAGTGAGGTAGGTGCTATTATTAATATTATCCCCATTTTACCAATGAGGAAACTGAGTCACAGAGAGGTTGAGTGAATTCCCCAGGAACACACAACTGGTAAATGCTTGAGATCAGATTTGAAGTTGGGTCTTCCTGTCTCCAGCTCCAGGACTCCACCCATTGTACAACCTAGTTTATAGGAAGAGAAGATGGGATGGACCTGTGGAGAGGGAGAAGGATGAGAGGCACATAGCCAGAGTGCTTCCCCAGTTGTCTTCATGATGTCAGGAGAAGATAAGGAAGGCTTCTAGAATGTTAAGTGGACCTCACTGTGGCATAGGATATGGACACAAGTCACTCAGAATGAGTAGGCGCAGATGAGATTTAGTTTCTATCATTGCAAACAATATCCAGAAGAGTGAGATCCATTTGTGTTGAGTACACCATAGTCATCATCACCATCATCATCATTGTCACTAACATTTATGTAACATTTTAAAGTTTGCAAAGCACTTTAGAAATGCTATTATCTCATTTGTGCCTCACACCAATTCTGAAAGATAGGTGCTATTATGATTCCCATTTTACAGATGGGTAAACTAAGACTGAGATAGGTTGAATGATTTGCCCAGGATCACACAGCTAGGAGGAGGGGATGACTGGACTGACAGATTCACACACTCTCATCTGGCACCATTCACTTATAAGGTGGCCAGCCAGGAGCAGCAGCCAGCAGTCTAAATGAAAAACTGAGTGAATCTAATTTGACATATGGCATCAATGGTGAGAAGGAATAATTTGGCTGCAGTTGGTACCTTAAGGTCCAGTGTAGCAGACATATTCTTCTGCCTCTCTGCCTCTCCTGTCAGCAGAGCCTGAGCTCCAAGCAGTGAGCTTGTCTTCCTGCCAGGGAAGGCTCAAGGTGTCAGATCACATAGCAGGTCTCCAAAGGCCTCTTCAAGGTAAGGGAAGAAGGGTGAAGAACCACCCACTCCCCAACAGGGACAAGTATTCCTACTAGGAAATAGAGATTGAGGTAGCACAGCTGGATGCTAGGGCAGTGAGATTCAGTAGAAAGAGCACCAGACCTGAAATGAGAAATTGGAATCCTGTTTAAATCCTGGCTACCATATTTAACAGTTGTGTGATCTTGGCAAGTCACTGTGATTTGTCTCACTGACAAAGCACTCTCACCCTCTCTCTCTCTCTCTCTCTCTCTCTCTCTCTCTTCTCTCTCTCTCTCTCTCTCTCTCTCTCTCTTTCCTCCCCTATAAAATGAGATGTAATGAAATTTCCTCTCCTTGCCTCCCAAGGTTAGTCTGAGGAAGGGACTCTGCAAAACCTTAAAGGCTATAGGAATAAGTTGTTATCTGTAATCGAATGCAGGCTCTTAAGGGAAGGAATTTTTTTTTTCATTTTTATTCTTATATTCCCAGGCCTAGCACATAGTAGGTGCTTAATCTTTTTCAGTTGATTAATTGTGGGCTAGGCGGGAAACTAATTGTCTTTGGTTAACAGAAAAATGCATTCCAAGTTCCAAGCAACTGGCTTACAATGTAACTTCCTGGAGAACAGAGTTCTTGAGTTTTCATGTACTATCTCGAAGCACATCTAACTCTGGTGATATTATTTCGCTACGAGTGCCTCCCAATGGATCATGCAGTGAGTAAAAGTGATATGTTCATTACCACCAGCTTTAACTTTTGCTACAAATCCAACATTCTAGCCCATCATTGCTCCAGCGCCGTCTACAGATTCCAATGCAAATTTTCCACCTTAAACCTTCATTTGTGAAAAATTCATCGATTTTAAGATACATATCTTCCCTTCTTGTGTGCCTTCCAAAGGTGACAAAAAAAATAGTTCCCTATATATGCTTCCTTCATAAACATATCTTATATAAAGTAACAACTGTGCCATGTTAGAAATATCAATTGTTTCATCTAACTGAATTGCAAACTTTGGGCTGCCTTTAAGTCTGGTAATAAGCTGCTAGAATTGGTCATTACTAATTTCAGAAATTCTTTTGGAAACAGTATCATTTGATAAATGAATTTTATGAATTTCATTCCATACTTTTTCCCATGAACTATTTCTGATATTTTAATAGCAGCAGGTAAAATAAGATCTTCTCCTATGGCGTAGGGCTTTTCAGTTTTTCCAATTAAATAAGAAGTTTCATAAGATGCAAGTAAATACTTTTCATTGACAGTAACAAATTTCTCAAAACATTGTTTTTCTTTATTTGAAGATTTTAAAAGTCTTTCAAAATATTCCTTTGGTTTATTGCAGTATGCTGCATGCTTGGTATTAAGATGTCATTTTAGTTTGGCTGGTTTCATGCTCTCTGCAGCCAAAACTTCATTAAAAATTAAGCAAAGAGGTTTTTCCACACCATCATCATCAGAAGTAAATCCATATTGCAAAAATTATTTGACATATTTTCTTTCTTGTAAGTGTAGGTATACTACAACCTGGTAGCAAAGACTGCTGAATTATCATCAGCATTTTTACCTTTTCTGTCTAAATTTAGCCACTTATCTATAACCAAAAAAATATTTTTTCTAAAATGCAAACGTTGCTAATAATTTCTCAAATACATACCAGCTTTAGCTTATGAAACTACATTTGTGCTTAATTTTAAAAATTGGTGTTCACACTTACATACACATACAGCAGTGATGGTGGAGAAATAATATAACAGGGCTTTTGTCTTGCTTCAATTAAACACTTATGTTTCTTTAAAAGAAGGAGATAACAGCAATTTTTAAAATCAAACATTCTAACACAATAAAATCCAAAGACATACTAGTTTGATACTTATGTGCTGAGGAATGATAGTAGGAAAATATTAAAAGTCTTTATTTTCTGTAATTAAGCTATTACATTTCTGTAACAGCAGAAAACTTTGTATGTACAGTAAAAACATTACAATAGTCTCGAATCTGAGCTGAGATGTTTCTTAGTGCTCGTTGGCATTGTGTGGCATGACGGCACACACGGTGCAAAGTACATGTGTGTTCAGAACCAAGACTGCAGTGAAGTCATGTGATGCAACACGTGCAAGCACTGCCAGAAACACCTCGGATTCATTACACATTTGATTTTGAATTAATTTTTGCTTGTTGCACATTCAGAAACCTTTTACTCCTGCCAAATTCTTTGCAACCCCCACGTTTAGCTATGAAACCCCAAATGAGGTCACAACCCTTCTCTAGCCTAGCCTAGATGAGTGGGATGTAATGCCCCAGGTATAATTGTAAAAGTTGGAACCCCAGGTTACAATAGAATCATGGATCTAGAGTTGGAAGAAATATTTGAGGCCACAACCCCCTCTTTTTACAGATGACTATTCTGAAGCCCAGAGAACTTAAATTATTTGCCTAAACTCACACAGGTAGCAAGCAAAACAAACAGGATTTGAATCCAAGTCCTGTGACTCTGTATTTGGTGAGTGTTCCTCCCACTGTACCAGATCAGGAGAAGACAGCGACAAACATTGACCATGTATGACAAACAAAAAGAAACTCTGACAGGCCCCCACTGGACCGCTACCAGAGGTAGGAGGGGAAGTCCCCAATCTCCCATGTCAGGAAAGGGATGAGGAACAGAAAGAAGAGCCTTAGGGGGAGGAGGCAGTTACCATAATTAGCAAAGCGTAATTAGCTCTCATGAAGGCACCAGCTTCTCTTCCACTCTGAGGCAGCCTATGGGTACGTTATAAAAGCAGAGATAGTTCAAGACCTGGGCTGGTATTCCTTAAACTGGTACTCAGCTTGTGATCATGCAGTTAAGTGTGTTGGTGGGATTAGAGCAAAAAGAATCAGAAATCAGAAAACAAATCTTGCTACGGCGAAGTGGTGTGGACCTGGTCAATCTGGTTACCTGAGTATCTTCCCTTGTGTGTCTCTTTCCTCCTGAGCTATGCATGTGTCCCTGAGGAAAGTTTGATGCGTCGGGCTGGGCTCTGAGCTACCTGAAAGTCTCAAGCCCAGAACATCAGCAAGGGACTCAATCTTGAAAATTCGGAGGTCATTGACAGCTGTGTCCTCGGGCCTCGATTTCCATCCTCTTCTATTGAGCCGACCTGTGTCAGATCTGAATCAAGGAACACTGACCCCAAGCTTACTTCTAGGAGTAACAGTCCTATGCTCTCACATTTGATGTTCTAACATTCTATTCTATTTAGGTAGTAAAACCTCCTTGAATATAATCCCAGATGGACCCACCTTATCCCAAATGATGTTCCAAAGTGAGCAGCATTGACATGAACATGTATCGGATGCATTCAACGAGCCTGTGTTTTAAATAATGCTTTTGTCTCACTCTCATCCTGCCCCCATCTTGTCCCTTTTCCCAATTTCTCCTTAAAAAAATATATACGTGTCCTAGTTGTTCCCAGAGGACTATTAACTACGAATAATTTATCCTGGAAATTTGTTATGTTAGAATTACCAATTAGATATGATTATAACTTACCATGGCTAACTCTGCACTAGTGATGGAAATCTGAATCCCATTAAAATCAAATTAGCATATATTAAAGCAAAGAGGGTTTTTCTGCACTGCACTAGCAGTTTATAGCCATGCCAGGCCTGGCCCATGGAGATGTTGCCTGCTTCCATATGCACTCCACTATCAATGGCGTCCAGGGGCATGTCAAGACGGCTGGTGAACTGCGTCTGTCCTCTGGAGAGGAGACCAGATGGGCTTTTCTATGTCAATGGAGCTTGCTTGCACCTGAGGTAGCTATGGCATTCAAGGCTCTATTCCCTGATGAATGAAACAGCTGATTAGGGTTTTTCCTTCTACTTGGCTCAAGAAACTGCAAAGCCTGGTGCCTATTTGGTCAGTGGTTAGTACATGTGTAAGATGTCCTATTAGGCTCCCTTGTGGGCCAATAGCTCAACCCTGTAAGCCCGGGTTGTGGGCCAGGCGCTTCTTCCTATCTCTTCACCTCCTCTTCAGATGCCCCCTACCTAATTCTTTGCTTTATTCAAGTTCCTGACCATGCCATCCTCTGAAACCACACCTTCCTCTGAGCTCTGGCCCGGGCCTCCCCACCTCCACTGACCTGTGCCTCACTGTGCCTTTCAAGCCATATTCAACAGTCATAGAAATTTATCATACTTAAAGGTCTACATCCCATTATCTGTCTATCTATCTATCTATCTATCTATCTATCTATCTATCTATCCATCTATCATCTTATTTGAGCCTCACAACAGCCTCGAAGGTGGGGACTGTAGGTGTTATTATCCCCATTTTACAGAGGAAAAGCTGAGGTCCACAAAGGATTGAGTGACTTGTCCATGGTCCCATAGTGAGTGTAGGAGGTGAGATTTGAACCCATGTCTCTCCCGACTTCAAGCCCAGTCCTCATTTCATTATACTATGCTGCCTGCAAGGCTTAGCTCACATAACTATGGAGTCATAATTAAAGGGATCTTACAATATAGAATTTCAGAATCAAGAGGGACCTTAGAGCACAGGATGTCAGAGCTGGGAGGGCCCTTAGAGCACAGGATGTCAGAGCTGGGAGGGCCCTTAGAACACACAGTGTCAGAGCTGGGAGGGCCCTTAGAACACAGAATATCAGAGCTGGGAGGGCCCTTAGAACACAGGATGTCAGAGCTGGGAGGGCCCTTAGAACAGAAAATGTCTGAACTGGGAGGGCCCTCAGAATAGAGAATGTCTGAGCTGGGAGAGCCCTTAGAACAGAGAACGTCTGAGCTAGGAGAGACCACAAATGGATAAAGAGAGCCAGCATTTCTCAAACTCTTAGTTGTGGCAGGCACTGTGATAAATCCTGGGGCTTCAAACACAAGGAAGCAATACAGTCCCTGCCCTTAAGGAGTTCTTTTCTAATGAGGAAGTGGCTTGAGGGCCTAGTTCCAGGTATGATAAGGAGAAAGGTCACCTATCCCAAGGGTAGAATACAGAGTTCAAGGTTACAGCCTGAAGGAACCATAGAGATCACCTAATCCAATCATTTCCCTTTATAGGAAGAGAGAACTCCCAGAGGTGGCCAGTGACATGCCCAGGGCCACACAGCTATTGAGGCACAGGCCAGGAGTGGGAGCTTAACCCAGTGCTACAGACCACACCACCTCAGCGCCATCACACTTTGCAGTTTCTAACATTAGACAGGATTTTATTCCTTATTTTGATTGTCCTTGTTCAGGTTTTAATTAAGTTCATAATTAAAGTAATGGAGGCCCCAGGGCATTTGACTCCACACTAGGCTCCACCTTCTGGCTAATCAAAGGACTCTTCCCTCTTACATGAAAAGCCTAGAACTAGAACAGAACTTTAGCCACAGAGATGGACCTAGTGTGAGGCAGCGAGGGCTTTGTCCCAGGTACCCACTCCAACGTGCTTCCTCCTCTTCCACAAGTGAGTCCTGGCCAGCTGGTCCTTCACTCAGTCCATTGGCTGCCACCCTCCTGGGTCCTGTGGGTCCAGGGGTGACGAGTGTGTCATTTTGCCTGGGGACCCATATCACAAAAAAAAACAGGATCATCATGGGACAGGTCAGTGGCAAAGACAACTCTCTCCAATCTCTACAACCTCCCACCTTAATTAACCCAGCCCTGGTCTTCCCCAGTCCCTATCATCCTCCAAACCCTCTTCTCTTGGTTACAAGCTCTCCTTCATAGGTCTCCTGCTCTCACATATCCCTTCCATCTTCTGGTGCTCACTGGCTTTCTCCAGAAGAAGCCACATCTCTTGGCCCCATGTCTAAGGCCAACAGCTTCTGGCACATGAGGCCAGAGCACACCGCAGACTCCTCATTCCCCTGTAATCTACCTTCAGACGTTCCCTCTACCACCAGTATCCAGCAACCCCTTCTCTTCCTTTAAAGTCTATTCCACCATGTCTAGGTCTTGGTTGCTATCCCTTGATAAACCTCCAGGTGACTCCTTCCTCCCTAAAATGTCTAGTGCTTAAATTGAAGTCTTTTTCCCTTTAACACCTGCCTCCTTCAAATGCCCTAGTCTAGTTTCTCAACCTCCCCAGTATCCATAACTTTTGTCTCCAGTCTCTTACATCCATGCTCAGGGGTGCACATGCCTTAGAAGAACCCCTTCCTCTCTCCTCTGAAAAACTAAACTTGCCTGAGACACTATAATGTCTGTTCACAGATCCGCTTAGCCATCAGCAAGGCTGACCTCCCCTCTCCGTCCCCCATTTTACAAATGAGAAAACTCAAGCCCGGAGAGGGGAAATAAATAACACAGTGGGTATAAGGAGCAGAGTCTCAGGGTTTGGGACCCCAAATTCAGCTCTCCTTCCATGGTTTCATTTATAACACGTAATTCCAGTCCCACAGCCCATTGGTATGGGACTCTCTCCTCATTGGTGGTTATCAATACACCATGCCTGCATGAAGGGTGAGGTAGAATAGTTAAGAGTGAGAAGGAAAAGTGACCTATTCTTCAGGCTATTCAGAGGTGTCCGGCTTCCATCTCTGATGGAGAAGATGGGTGATGCCAAGCTCTCTTCACGTCGTCGAAGGGGAAAAAAGACTCCAGGAAGATGCCAGCTCGTAGAACTGGGACCCTGTTCCTATCATTACATTAGAGACTTTGGGGAATTTCCTCTTGGGTGAGATCAGTGACTCTCTCAGCTGAGTGGGGTTCCCTCCCTCCTAATGGAAGGGCTCCTCAGTCTGTGTCATCTGGTATATCTTCTCATATGTAGGCTTTCATGTGTGTTGCTATCGATTTGGATAAATGAGTTTCTTTGCTACTTGCTACATTGTGGAACTGGAATCTGATGGGAAAGGGGTCACACCTTGCATAGAGAGCTTGGAGCTCTCTGTTTCCTAATAAGGAAATAAACCCCCCCAAAAAATAATAAATAACAAATAAAATAAATTTTAAAATAAAAATTTAGCATGTACTTCAAAACTGTATCGCTTACCTAGAGTAACAATATTTAAGGGAACAGATAGACATAACTCCAGCCTGGTACTCCCTTCTTCTCGGGAGGCCCTAACCTCCTACTTCCCCTCCTGGCAGAAATCAAAGCCTCCCTTGGAGAAGGGTGGGAGGAAGAGACACTGGAAATATCTATTCTTGCCTCCCTGTGAGTCAGACATAACACCTCATGTTACATGTACCCCATACAGGGATATAGAACACTAGATTTAGAGCTGGAAAGGAGTTTATCTAGTCTGATTCATTTTACATATGAGGAAACTGAGGCACAGAGAGGTTAAGCAACTTGCTTAACCAGTCACACAGCTAGTCATTGTCAGAGGCAGGATTTGAACCCAAGACTCCAACTCCAAACCGAGCTCTCCTTCCACTGCCTCATTTATCCTCAGCTTTAAACCTGCAGAATAGTAGCTTCTGAGGTGTTCTTATCCCCACCCGCCAGGTCCCTCTCCTGGGTCAGACAGATAATTATTAACAATATTAATAGGAATGCTTATATTGCACAACCATTTGTCCTAAAAACTCTGGGGTGCTTCATAAGCAGGAAGAGCTCTCCTCACTTCTACCGGCCCTCTAGCACCAAAGTCAGGAAGACTTGTGCAAAATTAACTCATTTATCCATCATCCCTGCTGGGAAGGGCTGCTATGCCTCGATCTCAGCCATGAAATTGTCCTGGTTTATCATGTCTTCAATGCTTTGGTTACAAAGCTGGACTGGTAGTTTCAGGGACTTTGGGAGACGGTAAAAGAAAGGTAGCCTCCGAAAAAGCAAAAGTGGGGAAGGGGAGGGGCCCGGACTTGATGTCCTCTGACCTGAGGCAAGAGCTAGGACCACTCAGTGTTCCAGAGGAACAGCTGGGGGATGTTGGACTCAAAGTCTCCAAACCTGGACTTGTTCTGCCACTGTCTACCTACAGTATATGGACCTAAGGCAACAAGCATTTATTAAGCTCTTGCTGTGTGCCAGACGCTAGAGTTACAAATACAAGCGAAAAGAAAGACAGCCCCTGCCCTCCAGGAGCTTTCAATCCAATGGGGGAAGAGGACACAGTAAGGAAAGAGAGAAGTCTGGGAGAGGAAGAAAGGAGTGAACAAGGCCAGCCTGGACATTTCCTTAAAATAGAGGTTCTGGGAGGAACTGACCAATCAGAGGAAGGAGCTGCAGTGGTAGGGACATTTACAGGATGAGAAGCTTGTTGGGACATGGTGGGAAAAGAAGTCTGGAGAGTCAGGAGTATAGCCTGGAAGGGAATGAAGGAGAATTATCAACCTCAGCAAATCCATTTGCTCCTCTGTCAAATGAGATGTCTAGCTGAGATGCTCTGGAAGGTCTCTTCTAGAGGTCTGTGATTCTCAGCCCTCCCACTCACGTCAGAATCAGGCAGTCAGAACTCTGCAGGGAGAAGTGTTCTTCTGTGGATTTCTACGATAGTGGAGAATTTCACAGAATTACAAGATCTTGGAGTTGGAAAAGACCTCAGAAGTGACCTAACCAGGAATCCCCTCTGAAAGGTCCCAGACAATTTGCCTCCTAGGAGTTAGGAAGACCTGGATTTGAATCCCATCTGAAACACTAGCTGTGTGACTCTAGGCAAGTCGCTTAACTTCAGTCTGCCTCTGTTTCCTTACCACTAAAATGGGAAGGATAACAGCACCTCCTTCACAAGCTCATTGAAAGGATCAAATGAGATTATATTATCAAAGTGTTCTGCAACCCTTAAAGCACAGTATAAATGTCAACAATTATCATAGCTGTCACTGAGTCTTCCCTGCTTGTAACTAGAGGGTAGCAGAAAGGGGGTCAGTATGACAGAAGAAAGAGAGTTCTAGCATTTTAGAAAAGCTGGTTTTCTGGGTCAAGGTAGAAGGAAACAGGGCACTTTTTGTTTGAACTCAACTGCTATGTGACTACTTCTTTCTTGTCCTTCTTCTTACCCCCATTCATTCAATAAAAGATACCCAGAGGTCTGGAATGTTTTAGAAGAAATCCCTATAGAGACAGGAAAATGGTTCACATGAACTTTGGAAACACCTCCCAACCAGCCTGAACCAGAATCACAGATTTTCAGAGTTAGCAGAAACTGTGGAAGCAATCTCGTTCAATCCATTCCTGAAAGGAACCACCCCTCCCCAACCCACTAAAAAATATTTGACTGGAGGTTACTCAAGTTCCACTTTTTTTTTCATCTTCCTAATAGATAGTACTACCCACCCTCCACCCCTTAGCTATTTTAATATAAAAGTCCATGGTTTCATAGCACCACTGAATCATACCTTTAGATAGGCTGGTCTTCCCTGACCCCATCCTTCATGCTATCAGAGGAAGAGAGCCCAAGCAGGCAGGCAGGTCTGATGGACCATTGAGGAACTTGGGATGATAGGAGGGAATCTAGGCATTAGGGGAGCCATTACCATCAACACTTCCAGGCTGAACACACAGTAGGCATGTTGGCCGATTAATACCTCCTGGGAGAAGGGTGTTCTTTGGGGCTAGGGTTGATGGTAGTAACAACAACGATAGCAACGACAATAACAATAATAATTGTTGTACAAAGTACAAAAGTATTTTGCAAAGTGCTTTACATAGTATTTCGTTTGATCCTTACAACAACCCTAGGAGATAAGTGATATTAGTAGCCCTATTTTATAGACAAAGAAACTGAGGATAGGAGAGGTTAAGTGACTTGCTGAGTGAGAGTCACGTACCTGGTATCAGAGGCAGAGTTTGAACTCAGTTCTTCCTAACTCCAAGTTCCATGCTCTATGCCAATGTGCCACCTGACTATCCAGTCACCATTCTGGTTGTGAGATTGAAGACGCCCAGTGGATCAAAAACATGTTACAAGCACAGAACTTCACAGCTTGAAAAGACTTCAAATCAGAGAATGTCGGAGCTGGGAGGGCCCTTAGAACACAGAACATCAGAGCTGGGAGGACCCTTAGAACGTAGAACATCAGAGCTGAAAGGGGCCTTAGAACACAGAATGTCAGAGCTGGGAGGGATCTTAGAACATGGAATGTCAGAGTTAAAAGAGGCTTAATGTAGAATTTTAAATTGTATGACTCTGGATAAATCACTTAACCTCTCTCAGCCTCAGTTTCCTCATCTGTAAAATGGGGATAAAAATGTCACTTGTTATGAGGATTAAATAAGATAAAATACTTCAGGTACTTTATGTGCCTTAAAGTTCTATGTAAGTGCTATTTTTTTTCAAAAGGGCAAAAAGAGAGAAGATAAATGACTTGAGATCACGCAGGGAGTAAGCAGCAGAAGCAGACCTGGAACTCAGAGGTCCCGGACTGGCGGACAAGTGAGCTTTCTACCACCTTGTATTTGTCCCTCTGTGTTAGAGGCTGGGGGAGGAGGCGAAGCTTGCTCATTTGACCCTTCCAGGACAGGTCAGGCCCCTAGATTCCCCAACCCACCATCCTCTAGCCCTAAGCCAGCCTATCTGCCTTCTTCCATTTTTAGTAATTATGCAAATCTCTTGTCCCAGGCTAAGCAAAACAAGGGAGGGAGCCTGGGCCTCATTTGGCCTGCTCACTCAGAGCTTGACAGGATAAGATAGGCAAACGACAGATTATACTGGCCCACTCTGGTAAACACAAGTTTAATTACTTTTTGAGAGAGAGAGGCAGGAGAAAAAATGAAATAAATTCCCAATCGGCTCTGTCAGGGCAGGAAAGTTAAGCCGGCAGAAAGCAAAGAGCCAAGTGTACTGGACTCTTAACTATTGGGGGGGTGGGAGGGAGGTCCTGAGGGAAGGGAACTGATGAGAATGGAAAGATTTTACGCTGGAGAAAAACAGGGCTCTTTGAGACATACCCATCTTCCACCAAAGCAGAGAAGGCAGGGCATCGGAGCTGCAGGGACTGGAAGGCAGCAGCTGCAGCTAAGAGCCTTAAGTAGGGCACCAGCCTCTCTTCCCAACCAGGGCTGCCTACCTACAGCTAACGCATAAGAACAGAGGTTCTCACCTGATGCTTCAGATTAACCCACACAATAGCACTTAGAGAAAACCTGATGAGAGCTTTTTTAAAAAATCGTATGAGATATAAATTGAATGAAGAGGTGCAATGACAAACACAAGGAATTCAGAGAAATTTGGGAAGATTTGTATGAATTGAAACGAGTCAAAAAGAACAATATTCATAATTACAGCACAAACTTAAAGATCACTGCAAAGGAAGTCAGACTCGGAGTAAAGGAAAATCCAGAGAAGGGCCTAATAATGATTCAAGTTATCGCTTCCCATCCCTTACTCACTCACTGCAAAAGAAGCTTGGGACTACCTGGGCAGAAGATGGTGCGCCTCATCAGTCAGTGTGGGCTCCAGCATTTTGTTTTTTGTTTGGTTATTCTCCTTAATTGTCTTTCTTTATCATAAGAAAGGGTTCAATCAGTCAGGATAGTGAAGAAGCAAAGATAAAAAGCAATAATAAAATGTGTTTTTAAAAAAAACAAAAACCTCCCAGTGTTGAGGAAAGAGGAGATAAAAGGATTGGGTTCAGTTCAGGCACCACATTTTAAGAAGGGCATTGATGAGCTGGTGCAGAGTATAAAACACCTGCCCTGGAGTCAGGAAGACCTGAATTCAAATTTGTCCTCAGACACTTGCTAGCTATGTGACCTTGGGCGAATCACTTAACCCTGTTGGTCTCTGTTTCCTCGTCTGTAAAATGAGCTGGATCCACTCCAAGATCTTTGTAGAGAAAACCCCAAATGGGGCTCCAAAAAGTCAGACACAACTGAGACAACAGAACAGAAATGTAGGAGACAGCAATGATATGCTAAAGGGGAGACAGGATCAGGCCATGGGAGGATCAGAAGGAACGTTTAATCTAAAGAAGAAACACCAGGCAAAATGAAATAGCCGGCTTTAACCATTCTAGGCATTTTCTCTGACTGTCCCCCATACCTAGAATGTCCTCCCTCTTCTGCTCCTCCTACTGACCTCCCTGGCTGCCTTTATTTTCCACAAAAATCCCACCTTGTACAGGAAGCCTTCCTCACCTCTCTTAATTCCAGTGCCTTTCCCCTGTTAACTATTTCCTATTAATCTTCTATGGTGTGTACTCGTTACATATTTGCTCACCTGTTGTCTCCCACATTATTAGATTGCAAGACCCTTAAGGGCAGAGGCTGTCTTTTGCTTCTCTTTTGCATCCCCAGCACTTAGCATAGTGCCCGGCACATAGTAGGTACTTAATCAATATTGATTGATTGATCAGTCTGAAGGCTATCACAGAAAAGATGGTGAGGCATTCACCAAAGCATTCTACTTTGCTTTGCTTGGCCCCAGAAGTAGGAGAAATGGGTAGAAAAGGCAAATTTAGGCTCAATGTCAGGAAAAAATTTCCCACCAGTTAGAACTGTCCCTAAGTGGAAATAGTTTGAATCCAGAGTTCTGGGTTTCCCCTTCACTGGAGGTCTTCAAGCAAAGACTTGACCAAAGGGAGGTTGTAGAGAAGATTCTTTCCAGTGTAGGGGTTAGACTCTGGAGCTCCCTTCCAACTCTGAGATTCTGTTCTCCAATAGGACCTTATAGGGGCAGCTAGGTGGCACCATAGTGCATAGGGCGCTGGGCCTGGACTCAGGAAGGCTCATCTTTGAGAGTTCAAATTCCGCTTCAGACACTAGCTGTGTGACCCTGGGCAAGTCACTTCACCCTGTTTGCCTCAGTTTCCTCATCTGTAAAATGAGCTGGAGAAGGAAATAACCAATCATTCCAGTATCTTTGCCAAGAAAACCCCAAATGAGGTCACGAAAAGTGAGATCACTACTGAACTGAACGAGGACGTTATGGTCTAACAGCCACTTAAAACCTGAGGAGAGGATGGAGACAAACTGTCAGAATCTTAACATAGGGGATTCCTGTTGAGGTAAGGCATCCCTCCATGGCCTCTGAGATCGCTTCTAAAATCCTGTGACGTTTCTCCATCCGCATGGAAATCTACAGGAAGGTTCCTTCTGCAGGTTTTCTAGCCAGGGGTATACCAGAGTGAGCTTGAAACCAGATTACTAGCTGTTAAATTTTCACTGTGGGCATTTATGCCTCAGAGATCAGCAGATACTACAACTCAATTTATTGTTTTGTTGATTGTCTAGACTTAAGAAAGTGGCGGATGACGTGGTTATGATGCAGTTTAACTTAGAAGCATGTCTTGCATACTATTTTTTGAGAGATGGATGTCAAACATTTATAAGCCTCCACTTTTTCTGACTGGTTGACCTGACTTGAGCGGGACTGCACCTGTGACAACTGGCCGCTGAAGACGTTGAGAATCTGCAGAGCGGCTCGGTGCTTCGCCCAGCTCAGAGAAGGGCGTTAGGGGATAAACAGTGGAGTGCAGTATAGGTCTAACCCTCATTCCAACAAGTGCAGTTACCAGGCCATGCAAGGAACACCAATCTGATAGCAAGAGCTGGGAGGGCCCTTAGAACACAGGTTGTCAGAGCTGGGAGGGAGCCCCACACCCCTGGCAGCATCCTTGAACTAGTCATTTCCTTCTCTGTAAGGGCTTCTCTGCTCAGAACAGGCAGTCAGGAAATGGCAGAGCTGGGGCTCCATTCTAGGTCTCTGATTAGGCGGCCCCCCTCTCCACCACCTCTCTCTGTCTAGCACGGGCCCTGGGGCCTGGTTCCTGCAGTTTAAGGAGTCACTGCTGAGATTCTGCTTTTGTTTGCCCAGGGCAAGGTTTGAAAATTGTTCCCTCTGCATCTGTCCCTCCCCACTGATGGTTTCCTGCTTTCACTATGACATGTTGATTTAGGACAAAATAAATTCCTGTGGGCCATGAAGAGCTGGAGGAAAGCATTTAAGGAAAGGAAGTTTCGTCCCCTTCTCTGGGTTTTCATTGTCACAACTCCTCTCTCTCACTCTCCAGGTTTTTCAAAGCTTTGGGTCTTTTCAAAGCTCTGCCCCTGCCACCTCCCTCCCCCACCCCCCACCCCCAGCATCCCCAGCGCCCCTGGGTGGGATGGAAATCAGTGTCTCAGGACAAACCTCACCATACGAGGGAGGCAGCAGGATGCGGGGGTGGGGGTGAGCATCTGCTCTCCCACTTACTAGTGTGAGAAACCTTGCTCACTTTCCCAACACGATCACTAGAGTGAGCTGCCTCTCATTGCTGCCATGAATGGCAAAGACTTCACAGGACACCTTTGAAAGGTAGCTGAGGACCATCTGAGGGAGAAGACTGCTGCTGCTGCCAATAAGAACCCAGCACCCAGCACTTCACCCGGCCGAGTATTGGCTGATCGATCAGCTCATAGATTTAAAGTTCCAAGGGGCCTTAGAAGCCACCCAACCCATCTAACAGACTGCGAAACTGAGACACAGAGATGTCAAGTGATTTTCCTAAGGTCACACCTAGTTTGTGTCTGAGGCAGGATTTGAACCGTAAGCCCCCTCCCAACTCCGACATCCTGTGTTCTAAGTGCCCTCCAAGCTCTGACATCCTGTGTTCTAAGTGCCCTCCCAGTTCTGACATTCTGTGTTCTAAGGGCCCTCCCAGCTCTGATCCTGTGTTCTAAGGGCCCTCCCAGCTCTGACATCCTGTGTTCTAAGGGCCCTCCCAGCTCTGACATCCTGTGTTCTAAGGTCCACTCTGTGGTCTAACATTTCCTCTTCTAAGGCCCCTCTCAGCTCCCCACATTCTATATTGTAAAATTTCTCCAGGTTTTAACATTCTATGATTCTATCAAATATATCGTCAGCCTCAGCTGACACACTAGTCAGTTTTGTTCAACTTTGTTTTTTTCTCTTTCATTATATTTTATTCTTTGTTATAGGGGAGAGCTCTCTACTAGGGTATGGGAGAGATATATTTGGGAATTAAGGTAACATAAAAACAAAATGTATCTATAAAAACTAAAAGCCATGGTATGTTTCTGTGATTCTCTGTTGATGGATAATTTTAGGCACATGTTCAGTCATTCTGAGTCATGTCTAACTCTTTGCGACTCTATTTGGGGTTTCCTTGGCAGAGATACTGGAGTGGTTTGCCATTTACTTCTCCAGCTCATTTTGCAGATGACAAAACTAAGGCAAACAATGTTAAGTGACTTGCCCAGGGTCACACACCTAGAAAGCATCTGAGGCCAGATTTGAACTAAGGAAGAGTCTGCCTGACTCCAAGCCCTGCACTCTATCCACCGTGCCTGCTAGACAGCCCCAAATTATAGGCCCACAGAATCTGAATGGAAGGGAGCTCAGAGACCAGATAGTCCGACCCAGACCTGACCAAGCTCTTCCTCCATCACTACTCAACAAATGGTCATGCAGCCTTTACATGAAGATTTTTCTATGAAGCAGGAACTCACTGCTCATAAGGCCCACGAGGCCCACTCAGCTTCTGAGCAGCTCTCATTATTAGGAGATTTTTTTTTTCTTGCCATGACACCTAAATCTGCCTTTTTGTAACTTCCACTCCTTACTTCTAGTTGTACCCTCTGGGGCCAAGCAGAGCAAATCTGATCTTTCTTCCCTATGACAACTTTTCAGATACTCGAGGACAGAGACCAATTAGCTGAACAGTAAATAGATAGCTGCCTGCCTTGTCCAGCTTGGAAAATGAGGCAGGAGTTCTCTCAGGGATACCTTTGTTTGGGTTGCTGAATCCAGCCAGGGTCTCCATTTTTCCTGGCTCTCCAAGAGGGAGGCTCTCTCACTTCTTCAACATGAGTGTCATACAGCTTACCTCATGGATTCCCCCAATGTCAGAGTCATCTCTCTGCCAAGTGTTATTCTATTGAACACACCCCAATTAGCCCCCACCCAGCCCCCACCTTTGTCTTTTATTCTAATGTCACAGCCCCATGGAAATTTTTGGTTACTCATAGACCTGTTATACTCTTGGACAGAGCCACATGTGGTCTTTCCTAGAACATCACCACTTGTTAACCCATAGAACCACTGAACAAACATGTATGTGAATAATCTCTTAACTCTAAACCCCAATAGCATTTTCTCAATCCTCCTCTTCCTTAACTCTTTGCAGTTTTTTAATACTGATGACCCTCTTCCCCTGATTCTCTTGCATTGACTTGCAGAAGACTCACAGACCTCACGTTTCTCCTCCTTCCTATTGGACCAACCATCCCCATTCTTCTTTGCTCTAGCTCATCACCCATACCACCCCTCCACCCCTGAAGCATAGGTGTTGTCCCAATTTAAAAAAAAAAATAGGGGAAGAGAACAAAGTCTACCAACTCTAGGCCAGTGAACTTGACTTTGATTGCTAGGGAAATTTGGACCAGATTGTCCAAGAGATGGTCGGTGAGTGAACATCTCGAAAGGGAAACTGTGGTACTAAAGAGCCAATAGGACTTTAGCTAGAACAAATCTTACCAGACTAGACCCATTTCTCTTTTTCATCAGGGTTACTGAACTCAGCTAAGAGGAAGGCTGTGGCTATGGTTTACACAGATTTCAGCAGAGCAACAGATAAAGCATATCACAATGTTCTTGTGGAGGAGGTGGAAAGATATGGACTAGATAATGATACAATTAAATGGATTCTGAGCTGGTAGCTTGGCTAGACTCAAAGAATAGTTATTTTTAAGAAAGAGGATCAAATGAACATTTTTAATTTATTTTTGTTGGGGGGTTTTTTCAGTTTATTTTTTGTCGTTGGTTTGTTCTCGAGATGGCTATGATGCCAGATGGAGCAATGAGCTAAGTCCAACATCTGTGCAGGGCTACAGTGCTTTGAAATGTCAAGATCTGCTATTAGTCCCCACCCCCCTCCATCAAGTAATTTTCAAATCTTTGAATAAAATAGCTGTTGAT
Source organism: Phascolarctos cinereus (assembly GCF_003287225.1). NCBI lineage: Eukaryota > Metazoa > Chordata > Mammalia > Diprotodontia > Phascolarctidae > Phascolarctos > Phascolarctos cinereus. The sequence continues at coordinate 382,527,532 of NW_027556098.1, read as the reverse complement.
CAGCTCTGTAAAATTCACCTCTTTCAATCTCAACCCCCTTTTCCTCTTTTCCGTATTTGGGAAAAAGAAAAATACCTTAACATTTTAAAAAAACACCTAAAAAAGAGAAATTGTGTGTATTATATATAGATATATAGATATATATCTATATATCTATATATATATACACACACACACATATACATATACATATATGACTCCCTCAGTTTTGGACTCTTCTCCACGAGCCTGACAACAACTGGATGAGCCAGATGCAAGTAGACTCAGGGTGTGAATGGCGCCAGAGCTGGGGTGGGCTTGAACTTTGACACTCCCCTCCTGCCCCAACTTACCGGTCAAGCATGCGTACAGGTCAGGACTAGCTGCAGCTCGCTTGTTCATTGTCCCTTGTCTGAACATCACGTTTAAAGGGGAGAGAATTGGAGAGTGGGAGAAGTCCTGACTCCACTTGGATCCCTGTCCCCCATGAAATAAAAAAATACCCCCCCCCAAATCTCCACCATCACCAAAAGGTTTCCAAGATGTTTTGTTTTTCCCCTGCTTCCCCAGCGCAGCAATTTGCTTAATTCATTTTAATTCCCACATTTAGAGAAGAGCTATAAATGGTTCATGGTCAATAGGACAGAGCATCTCTAGTGGAGTACCTCAGGAATCTGTACGCGGCTATTTAACATTTTTATTCATATGGCATTCTCATCAGATTTGCACATAATAATAAAGCTTGGGTAGCTGTGGGCAGCTAGATGGCACAGTGGATACAGTGCTGGCCCTGAAGTCAGGAGGATCTGAATTCAAATCCAGATTCAGGAACTTACTAGCTGTGTGACCTTGGGCAAGTTACTGAACCTTGTTTGCCTCAGTTTCCACATCTGTAAAATAAACTGGAAAAGAAAATGGCAAACCACTCCAGTATCCAAGAAAACCTCAAATGGGGTCACAGAGAGTCGGGCACAATTCAAATGATTCAGCAACAGCAACAACAAAGCTGGGGAGAGAGGTGTGAGGAGACAGCTAAAAGAGGAGACAGTAGAGTCTCCCTCCTCCTCCTCCACCCACAGCATCACCTCTTCCCTCTGTCCTCTCCGATGAGGGCCTTGCTTCACACTTCAAGGAAAAATGGAGGTCATTTGCCAAGAGCTCCCTCTTCTCCCCCTCCTCCTTATCTTCCAATCCTCTAACCTCATATCCCATCATCTCCTCCTACACTCCAGTCTCCGATAATCAGGTGGATGACCTTTCTCCTTGCAAAGGCCAAACCTTCTATATATACTCTTAGTCTCTTCCACTACCACTTTCTCTACCATTTTGACATGTCCACACCCCACCCCCATCATCCTATTCTCTAATTTTCCCTTTTTTTCCCTACTGGTTCCTTCCCTGCTCTGTACAAAACATGCCCTTGTCTCCCCCAACCTGAAAAACAAAGAACAACCTTACCAGATCCCGCCATGCTCCCCTAGTTATCATCTTTATCTCTCCTCCACTTTTCAGCTAAATTGCTTTTAAAAGTCATCAAAAATCAGTGCCTCTACTTCTCTCACTGATTTCTAACCTTCTGTAATATGGCTTCCAGCCTCATCATTTGACTGAAAATGCTCTCTCCCATGTTGTCAAGGATCTCTTAATTGCCTCTTTTCACCCTCCATCCTTCTTGATCCCTCACTACCGTCTGCAGCCATCAATCACCCTCTCCCACTAGCTACTCCTTCCTCTCTGGGTTTTCGTGACTGCCCTCTCTTGGTTCTCCTCAGTCTCTTTGATGGATATCCTCCCACAGCATGCCCATTGCTCCTGGGTGCCCCCAAGTCTCTGTCCTGGGCCCCTTCTCTTCCCCTTCCGTACTATCTCACTTGATGATCTCACAAGTTCCTATGCACTTAATTAACCTCTCTATGCTGATTACTCCTGGATCTAGGTATCCAGCCTTGGTGTCTCCTGAGCTCCAGTCTCACATCACCAAACACCAGTCAGACATTTTGAACTGAATGCCTCCTAGGCATCTCTAAATGGGAGAGTAGGAGACCAACATTTCAATATATCCAAAGCAGAATTCATTATATTTCCTTCCAAACCTTCAAAGGTACCAGTCTTCCCAGTCACCTGGGCTCACAATCTCAAAATCATCCTCAACCCTCCTTCTTGTTCACCTCCTGTGTCTAATTAGCTGTCACATCTTGTCATTTCTTTCTCTACAACCCTTGGGCACTCATCCCCTTCTCTTTATTCCCCAGGCCCTCATCACCTCTTGCTCAGACTATTGTTAATTAGGTTCCTTGCCTCAAGTTTCTCCCCACTCCAGGCCATCCTTCCCACAGCTACTGAAGTAATTTCCCTAGAATGTAGGTTTGATCATGTTATACTCACCTCAATAAACTGCAGTGGCTCCCTATTACCTCCGAGATCCAATATAATAACCTTTATTTGGCATTTAAAACCCTTCATGACCTGACCCCTTTCTCCCTTCCCATTTTTCTTACCCCTACCACTCTCTATACACCCTACACAGGCCAGATTGCTTACTGGCTGTTCTTCACATAGGACACCCTGTCTCCTCTGTGCCTTTTGCTCTATGTGTCTGGAATGCTCTTCCTCCCAACCTTTGCCTCTTAGGATCTCTGGCTTTCTTTAAAACTCAACTTCTTGTGGTGGTCATTGTTTAGTCATGTCTGACTCTTCATGACCCCATTTGGGGTTTTCCTGGCAAAGATACTTTAGTGGCTTTCCATTTCCTTTTCCAGCTCATTTTACAGTTGAGGAAACTGAGGCAAACGGGGTTAAGTGACTTGCCCAAGGTCACACAGATAATAGGTATCTGAGGCCGGATTTGAACTTAGGAAGATGAATCTTCCTAACTCCAGCCCAGTGTTCTATGTACTATGGCACCACCAACATATATCAGATCACTTGCCTTCTCAAAGAAGGGGGAGGAGAAAGAGGGAGAGAATTTTGAGCTTAATTTTAAAAAAAAAACAGTTGGGGCAGCTAGGTGGCATAGTAGGTAGATCACTGGACTTGGAGTCGGGGGACCTGAGTTCAAAGCCAGTCTCAGACAATTTATACTTACTAGCTGTGTGGCCCTGGGCAAGTCACTTAACCCCATTGTCTAGCCACAAAAAAAAAATGTTAAAATTTGTTTTTACATGTAATTGGGAAAAAATATTAAGAGAAAAAGATGAATAAAAAGACTCAACCCAAAGACCATCTACTCCAGGAGGCCTTTCCCAGTGCCTCCAGCTGCTAGTGGCATCACCTGGAAAGTTATCTTCTATATTCTCTGTATTTATCTTGTAGGTTTGACTTCTGTATGCTGCCTCCCCAATTAGAACATAAGCTATCTGAGGGCAGTAGCCATGTTTACTTCTCCTTTTTTTTTTTTTTGTATCCCAAGGGTAAAATGCCTTGCCCACAGAAAGTTCCTGATAAATTCTTGGTGACTGATGGATAGGGATAAATGTAAAGCCTTGGACTTGGGTACAAAAAAAGAAGCCAGCATCACAAGTATGAGATGGATGGGGGAGGCTGGAAGACAGGAAAAACTTGCTGACAATGATAGCTGTCCCATAGTGTCTCCTTCACTAGACGTCCTTAAGAGGCACCTGTCCAGGAATCTTCACAGCCCTCTCCCTTTGCCTCTCTATGTACTCTCCACACACACTCTCCTAGCAGTCCCTTCAGCCCCATGGGTTCAGTTGCCATATTACATAGATGACTCACAAATCCATAAATGTGACCCAAATACCCAGCCAGAACCAATCCCAACTGACGAAGGCCCACTGTACAGTCAGTCTCCATCTGGATGTCTGGTCAACATCGCAGATTCAGAAACACATCTAAGACTGGGCTCATCAATTCCCCCTTAAGCTTGTCTGTCCTCCAAACCTCCCTAATTCTGTCGAGCATACTTCCTTCTTCATAGTCTTCCAAGTTCCTAGGGAGGAGAGAGTGAGGCTGGTGACTCTGCACAGCCCTGCCTCACTACAATCCAATTCACTCGCAAGTCATGGCATCATCTTCCTGATGTCACGGTCCTCTTGGAGAATGAAGGACAGACAACAAACAAAAACAAAGTTCCTAACTTTAGGCAGATGGGTGGCGCAATAGTGCACTGACTGGACTGGAGTCAGGAAGACTCACCTCCCTGAGTTCAAATCTGACCTTAGATATTTACTAGCTGTGTGACCCTGGGCAAGTCACTTCACCCTGTTTGCCTCAGTTTCCTCCTCTGTAAAAAGAGCTGGAGAAGGAAATGGCAAGCCACTCCTGTATCTCTGCCAAAAAAAAAAAAAACAAATGGCATCACCAAGAGCTGGACACCACTGAAAAACGACTAAACAGCAAGTTCCTGACTTTACATCCAAGTCTCTCCCTCCTCTCTTACTTTCTGCATCCAATCGCCTGTTCAGATCACTAGTTTTGTGAGTTATACGTATTGTTTAGGTCTAGAAGAAAGGAATCAGTTCTTTATTGACCCCAAGACCTTTTCCATTGTAGGAGATCCTCAACCTTAGGTGGTACTATCACTCAAGATCTCTTGAGGAGGCCAAGCTTACTTGGCTCTAGTCAAGTAAGCAGGCTCCTTGACTCTAACAATGTTGAATGTTTTACCCTTGTCCAATACTGTGAGTCAATAGGTCCTTTGGTGAGAGAAAGAACAAAGGGAAATCAGAGGCCCAAGAGAGACCACTTATTGTCTCAGATACAAGTCCTTTGTGAATTGTGGGGTTTCTATGGTGGATTAAATAAAGCTTGTCCTATCTTCAAGGTATTGTCAATCTGGGTGTTTGCATAGAAGCTGATGAAAGCATTCGACCATTTCCCTCTCACGTTCTCCAAAGAATACCATGACAGTTGGGTACAGGATGATGAAATGGACACAGTCCATTGAAATAAAACACAGTCAGTCTACACAAGTGAGGGGGCTATGGGTAAGTGCATCATCAGAAGGAATGACAAAAGGAGGCTCAGTTGTAGAAGTTTCACATCCAAAGCCTCTCACATACAAACTCTCCAGGAAGGAGGTATGAATAGCTCAGAACCCCAAAAGGACAGGATAAGGAGCCTATCTCTGTATACTCATTCAGATCTTGGTATGATAGAAAGAGCACTGAATTTGGAATCAATGCCTACAATTTCTTTTCTTCTACTTACCACCTGGGTGACCTTGGACAAGGAGGTCTTCCACTTTTATGGTCTCAATTGCATGAGGGATATAAGAATAAGAGGGATAGATTATCAGAGCTGTCAGACACTCCATGTACATGTGGCCCATGATGCTCCTGAGTCTGGACTGAACCAAATTAAAATGTAATTTGAAAATGTTTAACAAAATTAACTAAAATACAATAAAACATAGAAAATATTAATTTGTGGTTTTCTAATTCAATACGCAGGTTGGAGGAATCCATTTCTATTTAAGTTTATACCACTCAACTAGATATGCCCTAAGGTCCCATCTGTTTCTAAAATCCTGTGACCCTATCAGCCTATAGAAAATACTCACCTCCCTCTTTTTCACTTATCTAAGTCCTATCTTCTTTCTCTGGGATCTTGGGCACCTTCTTCTTGCATATGGATGAAGAAAAGTTATCCTAGGGTCAAGAAATTATGTGTTTCCATATCCAATCAAAATCATAGCTGAGGAGCCCCCACTGGTGTATTCATTTTTGCTAGTCAGCCAGAGAACAAAACAGTTCAAAGCAAAGGCATTAAATGAAATAACAAAATATGAAAAACAGAAATTAAATGTCCCTCTCAGACACCGTAAACCTTGAGTATATTCTCCCACAAACACACACACCATCAGTGAAAAGAATGGACATGCACAGTGATTTTGCATGAGGGAACATATGTAGAAAATATATATTGCTGGGGTACATGTGTGTAAAGGCAACAATCATCACTGACACTGAAAAGCGTCTCTCTGGGTCTGTTCCCTATTGAATGCTATATTCTGCTGTTCCCTGCTAACCATCACATCTTCACTACTACGCCACACGGATGCTATGCTGTTCTTCATCTCTCATTCTCCTGAGCTGCTCCATTCTTTGCTGAATGTGTTACTACTTTACTGGTCTTTTTATCGATAGCAGACTCTGCTCCCTGCTACCAACATCTGTTATTCTTCTCTTCAGGACCACCTGTACTATCTCAGTTCCAGTCTGCTAAAATATAGTAACTTGTTAAAAGGAGGCTAGACGTTCCTTAGTCACATCAGAGGCTACAGCCTCAAAATAGGTATCTACACGACAGTATTAAGTCTTTTCTTTTAACCCCTGTATCTTGAAATGAAATAAGTCCTTTGTCCCAAACAGCTATCTGACTTAGGGTTAGAAAGTTCAAATACCATCTCTGTCTTGGAATGCAAATTACTTTAGACCAAGAAAAAAGCTAAGCAAAAAGATGCCAGGTCATTGCCCAGCCTACTTCCTTTTTTATTATGTGTATGTCAGCAGTAAATACAAGACCTTAATTTGGTGTTATATTTTAACTAGAAACAAACAAGCAAACCCAACAACAACAAAAGAAGAACTTGGTTGTCTCCCTATACTGCAAGAACCAGCTCAAGTCTACCACTTTCTGCCAGCAAGCCTTCTATACTGCACCCAGTCTTTAGTGATCCTTCTGAATTCAAAAGTTGAAAGAAAAGTCCCTCAAACATTACCCGCGTTTCTTCCAGAGACAGTTTCTAGCGGCAGCTAGGCGGCGCCATAGTGCATAGAGTGCCAGGCCAGGAATCAGGTAGGCCTGAATTCAAATCTGACTTCAGATACTTCCTAGCTGTGTGATCTTGGGCAAGTCACTCCATATTTATTTGCCTCAGTTTCCTCATCTGTAAAATGGGGATAATACTAGCACCTACCTCCCAGGATTGTGGTAACTATCAAGTGAAATAATAATTGTGAAGTGTTCAGCATGCCTGGCACGTAGTCAGTGCTATATAAATGTTAGTTATTATTAGTTATTATTATTCCAGTGTTTAGCACAATGCAAGGCATTTACAGGCACTTAATAAATACTTGTTGATTTGATTCACCATTCAATGCCTTCTCTCTCTCTCTCTCTCTCTCTCTCTCTCTCTCTCTCTCTCTCTCTCTCTCTCTCTCTCTCTCAGATCTGTCCAGAAAAAAAGGTGGGCCTGGTAGTAGAGGGAGTCCCTTCCCTACTGAGTTTGGAAGGGGCTGCCTGGTTAAAGAGAGAAGAACCTTAAATTGGAATCAGAGGTCCGAGATTTTAAATGTGACTCTCCTACTTGGTGGCTGTGTGGCTTTAAGGCAGTCACTACCCATCTCTGGGCCCCAGTCCCCTCATCTGTACGATGAGGAGATTGCACCAGATGATGGCTAAGGTCCTTTTCATCTCTGATACTCTGAACTCATTTTTCTCCCCCTTGGCACACGGGATTTAAGGAGAAGCAACCTCTCAGTGCTCCAGGGGTTCATCTAAACATGATTAAACAGCCATTAGGGCTTCTCGTTCTGAAAATGGAGATTTACAGACTTCCCAAACCTCTATTTAAATGCAAATGTGGCGTTTTTCTGCCTGGAACCATGGAAATGAAGAGCACTAAAGACAGCAGCTTGTCTCCCACTGTCCCCAGCTCTGCTTGGTTGGACGACCCCAGCACTGGCATTTAATCTGGCTGCCTGAGTGAAGCTTCAGGGGGTAAGCACCCGTCAGAGCCAAGCAAAAGCCAGATTATGGACCTGGGATAATGGATAGTGAGACGGGCTTTCCACTTCCTCTCTCAAACCATCCATCACTCCCTCCCTCTTCTGTCCAAAGGATAGGGTTTGAAGGTACGACCCCCTCCTCCCCAAACTGAGGAAGTAAATTCTTGGGATTTTAGGTTCATAGAGTCAGAGGTGAAAAGGGTCTTAGGACATAGAAGATTAGAGCTGGAAGGGACCTTAGAACCCAGAATGTTGGAGCTAGAAAGAGCTTTAGAATAGAGAATGTGGGGCAGGGGTGAAGGGTCTTAGACCATAGAATGTCAGGGCTGGAAGGAACCTTAGAACATGTAATGTCAGAACTAGAAAGAGCTTTAGAATAGAGAATTTCAAGGAGGAAAGGGTTTTAGAACATACCATGTCAGGCTTGGAATGGATCTTAGAATATAGAATGTTTGAGCTAAAAGGAGTTTTAGAACAGAAAATATCAGAAAGGGAAGGGTCTTTGAACTTAGAATGTCAGGGCTGAAAGGGACCTTAGAATATGGAATATCAGAGCTCGAAGTAGCCTAAGAGATAGGAAACTAAAGTCTATATATGCTGAGCCTTCGACTAAGTAACTTGACTGAGGTAGGCAGTAAGTGGCTGGATGGGTACTTGAACCCCATCTCCCTTCTGCCTCCAAATTCAGGGTTTCTGTTTTGCCAACTTCTGATGAAGATAAGGGGCTTCCCTGTGAAGCCAGGTGAGATTAGTCAGTTTCCAGCCCATTTCATTTGTCTGGGATTCAGGAAAGGAAACTGATACTTAGAGGTATTTTCCCTTCCCGCTGTCCTGAGAAGAGCCAAAACCTGGGCAAAATCTGCCCAGTTGTTTGGCACCAACCTGGCCCCCTTTGGGGGAAAGGTGCCATCGTGGGTCCATGATCTGCTTTAAGGCACAATGCAGAGTGTTGGAAATAAACCAGTTCCACAGATACAGCTCCACACAGCAAATCAAATCCCTCCTCTAGACTATCCTTTTACCTATGTTTTAAGGAAGCAATCATATCTCTTATATCTTCTCTTCCCCAATCTGAATCATCCCCTCCGGTTTTCAACCTATCTTCCTATGACATGATTTACTGCTGTCCTGGCTTTTGCCTCCTGCAGCAGCAATAATATATCAAATGTCTCTCCTTAGACACTTCATCTAACTGGTCTTCATTTTTCTCGTCTGTAAAATGGGGATAATAATTCCTGTGCTGCCTATTTTACAGTGTTATTTTGAGGATTGGTTGACAAAATGGATGTGAAAGTGCTTCAAAAAATATAATGCACTAAGAAATTACCTTATGTGTACATATGTCCATGGCTCAGAACTGAAACTCTGGATGTACATGGTTTGATCTCAGGGGCTTCTCAACAATAATTCTCTTTTTGATTCCTGCCTTATCCCAGGGTTTCCCCTGGGGACATCAAGAACTGACTCAGATCAAGGATCTATGAGAGATTTAAAAGGTCCTTCAGCTCCCATGCAAGGACCCAGGCTAACAAAACATTGAATATAAGATAGGCTTTACTTAATACCACCACTACCACCACCACCTCAAAAAAAAAAAAACTTCAAAGGAATTTTACCCAAACCTATAAATAATTTTCTTCTTTTCTGGTGAGCCCCACTTCTCCAATGGCCTATATAATCCTCCAGACTTATAGGATTGCCATGGGGTTTCACTCCCCCCCCAAGGGGAAAGCACAAGAGTTTCCTCTGGGGAGCTGTGCCTTCCTCAGGGACCTATACAATCCTCCTGACTAGTAGGTCTATCTTGGGATTGAAATCCGTAAGATGAAAGCACCTAGGTCAATAAGGGGGCCAACTCCTTTCTCCCCCAAACATATCTAGGACCCTTCACTCATGGTGCCAGTGAAGGGGAGGGTCCAAGTTTGCCCCCTCCAAACTGTGGTTCTGTTCCTTCCTGATTCTTGGCTCTGGCTTGGTCCAGAAACTTCTCTACTAGGAGCTGGTCCACAGAATCCATGAACTTGGCCTTGTCCAGGAACTCCTCCTCTGGGTCTTGGAGCCTTGATCTCTGAAATGCTCCACTTCCTGGAACTCTACTATTGACTCTCCTTTGGTGTTCATCATGAGCCAGGAATACTTCACTTCTCACTCACATCCTTGGAGCCATGGGGCTCCCTAGATTGTAAATCTAGAATTTGAAAGAAATATAAGGGTCATCAGATCTGTTCCCTTTGGCCCAGACAAGCCAACCTGCCCAAGAACACACAGACAGAGAGATGGCTAAGCCAAGATTTGAACTAAGTCCTGCTACTCCAAGGCCATTGCTCTTTTCACTGGACCACAGCATATGGCTGATCAAGGCAAAGCCCATAAGGTTCCCTCTGCCCTTTCTCCTTTCTATTGTCTGTTCGCTCTTTTGAAGGTCAAGTTCAAGAGCATGTGAACTAGCCCACAATCCATCAATCATCCTTAAGGTGGTATTAAATGAGCAAAAGGCTTGTGCCCAGGGTCAGAGGAGCTCATACTTTATCAAAGAGCAAAGCTCATCAAGTGATTAACACCTCATTAAAGACACATTAAAGAGGGATTTCAGACCAGGCTCCTCCTGCGCACACACCCTGACTCTCATAAAATGGATCAGCAAAGAAACCCAACTTCAAGTCTTATCAATTCTGCCCCTACATCTCCCTAAACCAGTCTCTCTTCTCCACTCCAATACAGTAGCACCACCCCCCCCCCCCCCCGCCACCCAGCTCTGCCCCTCATCACTTCTAGCCTGGATGATTGCAACAACCTTCTGGCATTTTCTCTGGCTGACCCCCATGCCTGGAATACTCTCCTTCCTTGAATCCAATTCACTCAAAAGTTAAGACATCATCCTTCATGATGCCAAGCATCCTCTTCCAGAAAGAATCCTCCGGAGAGGGGTGGAGCCAAGATGGCAGAGTGAAAGCAGTGACTTGCTTGAGCTCTTCCCCAAACCCCTCCAAATACCTATAAAAAATGGCTCTAAACAAATTCTAAGGCAGCAAAACCCACAAAAAGATAGAGTGAAACAAATTTCCAGCCCAGAAAGAAGCCTCCTTCCTTGTCTCCATCTTCCCTGGCTTCCTGCAATTCCCAGCTATAATTCTATCTTCTACAAGAAACATTTTCCAATCCCTCTCAATTCTAGTGTTTTCTTTCTTTCAATTATTTCCCACTTATCCTGTATATAACTTTTTTGTACATTTTCATTTGCTTATTTTCTCCCCCATTGGATTGTAAACTATATAGATGCAGGGACTGTCTTTTGCCTTCCTTTGTATATCGAGGGTTCAGTACAGTGCATGGCACATAGTAGGTGCTTAACAAACATTAACTGATTGATTGACTTACAACCTTCTCATTGGCCTACTCACTTTGATTCTTTTCCCCCAACCAATGCAATGTCCACAAACTTGACAAAACAGGCTTCCTAAAGCCCAGGACTTATGTTAGTTCCTTGAGGGCAGGAAACTGTGTTTTGACTTTCTTTAAGTCCCCAGTATTTGGCATATAGTAAGTGATAGATTAATAAAAGATTCTTGACTAAGTAAGGTCTGCCCATGCCATTCCCCAATCTAAGAAGCTTCAATGGCTCCCAATCACCTCTGGCACAAAATAAAAATTCCTCAATCTGGAACATCATACCCTCTCTCCAGCATACCTTTCCAGACTCATCTCACATTATTCCCCTCCAGCCGAAGTGAGACACTTCTTATTATTTATTAGTAGTATAACCCAAAAAGCCCAGGTCACCTGAGATAGAGGTGTCCATATGGGAGATGTCAGGATTTTGCTTCTGAGAGAAGACACCCCTACATTCTCCCACCACCTGGGAGTATAGGTCAGCCTCTTTCCATTGCCCCTACTGTGCCCCAGAAGCAAGCTTGAGGTCCTGATCTCTTTCCTTTGTCCTTTTCAGTTCTAGACAAAGGAGGTGGACCAGACCAGATCCAGCAGTTCAAGCCTCAGTGACCTTGAAGCCAGTGTTCTAGCTAGGGTTTGAGGATTCAAGCCCATGGGACTTTACCCTTAGAATTTGGTGGGATTAGACTGTACAGGAACTAGTAGTGAACCTAATCCCCTCCCCAGAGACAGGGGAGATATGGGAGGATAATACCCCCAGGTATTGGGAGTAATGTTTGTATGTTTGTGTTATACCTGTGAAATAAACATTCATCTGTAAAAGCTAATCTGCTTGTTAAGGTTAAATGGAGCTGGGGACTTCTAAAACTGAAGGAATACAGTCCGTGGGGGCTCAAGCCAAAGGTGAACACCAGACACCCTCAAACCTTCCCTGGAGCATATCATAGAACCCTGGGGGGAGGGATGAAATGTAACCTATCCATCCTCAGGAAATGAGGGGGCTGGGCACAAGACTAAACACTGGCACATTGCCCCGGAGGGAAGGCTGGAACATAAGATACCTCACCTTCAGATGGCCAAGGCCAGAGTAGTTACTGTTACACTGGTATTTCGAATTCCATCTCCAGATTCAGTGATTTTGCCCAGACTGTGTGTCCCTCACGCCTGGCAGCGAACTCCCTCCTCAACCCAGACTCTTAGACTCACCTACTTCATTCAATCAATCAACGTTTATTAAGCACCTACTATGTGCTAGGCACTATGCAAAGTTCTGGAAATACAAAGAGTCAAAAGACAGTCCCTGCCCTCAAAGAGCTTACAGTCTAATGGGGGAGTCAACATGCAAACAAATATATAAAGAGTAAGACATATATAGATATAGATGTAGATATAGATGTAGATATAGATATAGATATAGATGTAGATATAGACAGAAAGATAGATAGATAGATAGATAGATAGAGATAGATAGATAGATATAGATACACACACACACACACACACACACACACACACACACACATATATATATGATAAATAGGAAATAATTAACAGACAGAAGGCACAGGAATTAAAACAGGTTGGGAAGGCTTCCTGTAGAAGGTGAGACTTTAGCTGGGACTTAAAGGAAGCCAGGGAGGTCAGCAGGGCAGAGATGAGGAGGGAGAGCCTTCCAGGATTGGGAGGGGCAGTCGGAGAGAATGCCTAGAGCTGAGATGAAGGGTCTTGTTCATGGAACAGCCAGGGGGCCAGCGTCGCTGCATCAGGGTACATGGTGGGGAAAGGAATAAGGAATAAGGCTGGAAAGATAGAAAGGGGTGGGATTAGAAGAGCTTTGAATGTCAAACAG